>NW_020862978.1:0-16739 GCF_003713205.1 Coffea eugenioides
TGTAGTGGGGCCCAGACGCACATCGGCCCGGGCCACGAACAGCCCAGTCCGACCCACGAGCTCGTACTGGAGGTGCTGGGCTACGGTTTCAGGTCGGCCCATGCGGGCGCCGCCTCTCAGGCGTAGGGGCCTGATGGGCTGCGAGGTCCGCATCCTTAGGCTTGTGTCATGGAGCCCTAGGAGTCATTCACTCCAGTAAGGACTCCTTGTCCTACCAGGAAGCTACTACCTGAGCATCTATAAATACTACACAAAAGAGAGGCACAAGGTACGCTATTCATAGCACAATCTCTACTCTTTCACTTACAAATCTTCCTCTGACTTGATCGTCGGAGTTGCTACAGGGGACTCAGCCCCGCAGCTCGCCCGCGCGCAGGTCGGACGATTCCGCTCGCTCCCTAGGCACCCGGTCAGGTCGGACCTTCACCTCGGCAGTCGCATCAATTGGCGCCGTCTGTGGGAACACGTTACTTTTCTTCGCGAATCATGCCGAAAACAAGGTCTCAGAGGAACGCTGGTGCATCTAAGGGGAAGGAGCGAAGCGCCCCCCTAAATTCTCATCGGGATCCGACACCTGAAGGAGCAGGGGCGGGGCCTTCACGGATTCCGCCTGAACAGCTGGTGCAAACGGTGGCGGCAAACCTGCCCACCTTCGAAGCGATCGTGGACTACCTCAAAGGGCAGTCGGGAGGTCAGTTCGACAAGGAGCCTAAGGTCTAAGGAGCCGACCTGTCAGAGTCCCGAACTGGGAGCCCCAATCACGGGGCCAAGCGGGCACGTCGGGAACTCACGCGAGAGCAGGTCGAGGTCGTGGAGCCATCTCACAAGAACTCCCGAACTGAGCATCCGGAGCCCGTCCGGGGGCTCTCCCCCCGGAGGGAGCGACAACAGGTACGGGACGAGCTAGACCTGATGCTCGACCCGGAGGCGGACAGGTACATTGCTTCCCCCTTTGCGCTTGACATCGAGGAATACCAACTGCCCGCGAAGTTCAAAATTCCAACCATGAAACCTTACGACGCTACTACGGATCCGGAAGACCACCTGTTCGTGTTCATGACGCAGATGCGCTTACAAACGGCTGCAGATGCGGTCAGGTGCAAGACCTTCCCGATGTTCCTAGAAGGAAGGGCTCGGCAGTGGTTCCAGGGACTTCCCCCCAGATCGATTAGTTCTTTCACTCAGCTCGCGCGACTGTTCTCAGCACAGTTCGTTTCTTCGCGAGCCTTCTCCAAAAGCACCGCTCACCTTATGACCATTCAACAAAGGGTCGAGGAATCACTGCGTGAATACATGGTGCGGTTCAATAACGAATCCCTCCAGGTCCGCGACCGAGATGACAAGGTGGTCATGGCTGCCTTCATTAACGGGCTACGGAAGCAGAAGTTATACACCGAGCTCGTGGAGCGGCCACCCAAGTCAGTTCGGGAGATGTTGGATCGAGCTCATGAGAAGGCCAATGCTGAGGAGGCTAATCGCCTGAAGGGCGCCCAGGAGAGGCAGAGGGATGACAAGCGAAGAAGGACAACCGACCAGGGGGACGTGCGACGTGACCAAGGGCGGAAAAATACCTATGACCACCCGTCTAGGAGCCGACCCTTAGGGGCAGACAAGCCTTGGACTTCCCTCACTGCCCCCCGAGCTCGGGTCCTCACGGTGATGGAGCAGGAAGGGCTATCCCGACCTCCCCGGCCCTTGGCCGGGGATAGAAGCAGGAGAGATCAGGACCTGTACTGTGCGTACCACAGGGATGTGGGCCACGACACTGAAGACTGTCGCCACCTTAAGAAGGAAATTGAAAAGCTGATCCGGAGGGGTCATCTTGGCCAGTTCGTCCGCGAAGGGCGAACTGATCATAAGCAAGGAGGATTCAAGCGAGATCGGGCGCCCAGCTCGCACGACCGACCTCGGGGTCCTCGGGAGCGGACTCCGGTACGCGGGGAGCAGGCTCTGGCGGGAGTGATCAACACTATTGCAGGGGGACCTGCTGGAGGGGATAGCCATTCGGCTCGGCGAAATAACAGGCCTCCCCCCAGTGGGGAGAGCTCAAACAAGCGTTTAAAGATGTACGAGGAGATCATCTACGGGCCGGAGGATGCGGTACCTCTAGCTTCCAATAACCACGAGGCAATTGTGATAGAGGTCGTCGCATGTAACTATAAGGTCAAAAAGGTATACATTGACAATGGGAGCGCCATCGATGTGTTGTACTACAAGGCCTTCAGAGAACTACAGCTAGAAGATAAACAGCTCATTCCAGTTCGTACCCCCTTGATAGGGTTTGCAGGTCCGCCGGTAAGGCCTGAGGGAATGATAACCCTCCAGGTCACCATAGGGGAGTCACCAAGGTGCCGAACTGTTCAGGTAAATTTCGCGGTGGTAAAGGAGCCGTCCTCCTACAACATGATATTGGGACGTCCAACCCTAAACGCACTCCGAGCTGTCTGTTCGACCTTACACCTCAGCATGAAATTTCCCACTCCCGAGGGAGTGGCCGAGGTGCAGGGGGACCCGGAGGTAGCTCGAGCATGCTATATTGCAACCCTCAAGGGTAAGGAGAAGCTGGTGGCGCAGACAGCCCTTCTGGAGCCCTGGGAGCCTACTGAGAAGGAGGAGAGGTTGGAGACGGACGAAAATCTGCTTGAATTGCTTGTCAACCCCGAGCGACCTGATCGTGTGGTTAAGGCGGGATCTGGACTAAACGAGCAGGTAAGGAGGGCCCTGGAGTCCCTCCTGGAGGAGTACGCCGAGATCTTTGCTTGGAGTGCCGATGACATGCCAGGAGTTCCTCCCGAACTGGCAGTCCACAAGCTGCATGTGGATCCGAGCATCCGGCCAGTGAAGCAGAAGAAGAGAAACTTTGCACCTGAACGCAACAAGGTCGTTAAAGAAGAGGTGGGCAAGCTGTTGGAGGCTAGAATTGTGAAGGAGATCCACTATCCGACCTGGCTGGCCAACCCGGTGCTGGTCAAAAAGGAGGACAAGGCTTGGCGGATGTGCGTGGACTTCACCGACCTGAATAAGGCTTGCCCAAAGGATTGCTACCCTCTCCCTCGCATCGACCTGCTGGTCGACTCAACAACTGGGTACGAGATCTTCTGCTTCCTGGATGCTTTCAAAGGGTATCACCAGATAGCTCTGGATAAGGAGGATCAAGAGAAGACTGCCTTCATCACCGAATGCGGTACGTATTGTTATACCACCATGCCGTTTGGCTTGAAAAATGCAGGCGCGACCTATCAGCGGCTGGTCAACAAGCTGTTCAAGAACCAGATCGGCCAAAACATGGAGGTATACGTGGATGACATGCTGGTGAAAAGCCGAACTCAGGAGCAGTTCGTCGACGACCTCAGGGAGATCTTTGACGTCCTACGGAGCTCGCGGATGCGGCTAAATCCCAAGAAATGCACCTTCGGGGTCAGGTCGGGCAAGTTCCTTGGATACATGATATCAAAAGACGGAGTAAGGGCTAACCCCGACAAGGTAAAAGCCATCATGGACATGGCTCCTCCCCGAAGCATAAAAGAGGTTCAAAGGCTGGCTGGCAGGATGGCGGCCTTGAACAGGTTCTTGTCGAAATCTGCAGTTCGGGGTTCTCCTTTCTTCAGGGCCCTGCGAAGAGGCCCTCAGTTCGAGTGGACCCCCGAGTGTCAGCAAGCGTTTGACGAGCTGAAAGCCCACATCGCACGATTGCCCTCCTTGACCTCTCCTGCGCATGGAGAAACCTTATTTATCTATCTAGCAGTAGGGGAGGAGGCGATCAGTGCGGTACTAGTTCGGGACGAAGGAAAGGTCCAGAAGCCTGTATACTATGTCAGCCGAGCTTTGCAGGGCGCGGAGACAAGGTACACCTCGATTGAGCGATATGTCTTGGCGTTAGTTCACGCGGCTCGGAAGCTCAGGTCATATTTCCAAGCTCACCCAGTGGTGGTTATGACCGACCAGCCACTCAAGCAAATTCTTTCAAGGCCTGACGCCTCAGGTAGAATGGTGAGGTGGGCCGTGGAGCTGTCCGGATACGACCTCAGCTACCAACCTCGCACGGCCATTAAGGCCCAAGCATTGGCAGATTTTATAGCCGAAGGGGTCTCCTTCGGACAACCGGAGCCGCAGGCCAAACGGACCAGAGACACAGCCGAGGCCCAGCAGGTCGGAGAAGCTGTCGAGGCCGCGCAGACGACCCGATCCCGGACGACCCAAGGCACGGCAGAGGCCAGGCATGCCGAAAAAGCTGCCCAGGTCGAGCGAGCCGCCAAGGCTTTCAAGGCCGAGCAGGCGGAGGGGCATGTCAAGGTCGGGCAGGCCACAAAGGGAGCTCAGGCCGGACAGATCGGAGACGCAGCGGAGGCTGAACACGCCGAAGAGGCTGTCGAGATCGAACAGGCCACTGGCGAAGTTGATCAGATCATTCCAGTCTGGACCCTGTTCGTAGATGGATCGTCAAGCAAGGAAGGATGCGGAGCCGGGCTCCTCCTGACTAGCCCTCTGGGGGATGAGTTGGCCTACGCCCTGAGGTTTGATTTCAGGGCCTCTAACAACGAGTCCGAATATGAGGCCCTGGTCGCAGGGATGGTGATAGCTCGGAAGTTGGGGGCCGAGTCAATAGAAGTCTACAGCGACTCACAGCTGATAGTCAACCAGGTAGGGGGAAGCTACGAAGTTAAGGAGGAGCCCCTAAGAAGGTACGTCGCCAAAGTGCATGAGCTAAGGGCCCAGTTCAAAGTATTCGCGCTCAAGCAGGTCCCTCGGAGCCAAAATAAGAGGGCGGATGCTCTGTCCAAGCTAGCTTCCACCTCGGTCGGCACGCTGAACAAAGAAGTCTTGGTGGAAGTCGTCAGAAATCGGGCGTATGACCAGGTGGACTTGCTTGTTATTCAAGTAGTGAGCTCATGGATGGATCCCATTATACGGTATTTAGCTAATGGAGAGCTCCCTCAAGACCGGGTGGAGGCGCGAAGGGTCCTCCTCAGGTCGCGGGGATACGAGCTCTCAAATGGGGTGCTTTACAAGAAATCCTACCTACGCCCGTGGCTGAGGTGCATTACTCCGGAGGAGGGAAACTACATCCTGCGTGAGTTGCACGAGGGCATCTGCGGAAACCACGTCGGCCCGAGGGTTTTGGCCAAGAAAGGAATGCTGTCTGGTTACTACTGGCCGACCATATTCTTGGATTCGACTGAGCTGGTAACTCGGTGCAAGTCCTGCCAGCTGCATGCGCCGATCCATCACGCCCCGACTCAGGAGATGATCCCTCTTCAGAGCCCTTGGCCTTTTTTCCAATGGGGAATCGACCTGTTGGGGCCATTTCCCCGAGCTCCAGGGGGCTATGAGCATGTGGTTGTGGCTGTAGACTATTTCACCAAATGGGTGGAGGCCGAGCCCCTTATCACCATTAGCAGCAGGTCGGTGCAGAAGTTCCTCTGGAAAAACATCGTTTGCCGATTTGGTATACCCCATGTCCTGGTCTCGGACAATGGACGCCAGTTCGCTGACGTTGCTCTTCAAGGTTGGTGCACGGAGCTCGGAATCCGGCAGCACTTCACCTCGGTAGGCCACCCTCAGGCAAACGGCCAGGTCGAAAACGTCAACAGGACCATACTGCACGGCTTAAAGACACGGATGGAGTCTGCCCGAACTGGGTGGTTGGACGAACTGCCGACCATATTGTGGGCTTACCGAACCACTCCCCGAACTGCTACGCAGGAGACTCCTTTCGTGCTGACCTATGGAGCGGAGGCGGTGATCCCGGCGGAGATAGGTGTTCCTTCGAACAGAGTTCAGAACTTCATAGCTCGGGACAATGAAGAGGAGCTGCGTCTTAACCTGGACTTGCTGGAAGGGAGGAGAGAAGAAGCAGCTATACGCATGGCCAAGTATAAGGGACAGATCGCGCGACACTACAATGCTAGGGTAAAGCCTCTGGCTTTTAAGCAAGGGGACCTGGTCCTGAGGAAGAACAGCGTAAGTCGGCTTCAGGGCACTGGTAAGCTGGGTCCAAATTGGGAAGGACCCTATGTGGTGAAAGAAGCAGACCGTGCTGGATACTGCAGGTTAGCTCACCTCAGCGGGGAAGAGGTCCCTCGTACTTGGCACAATTCCAACCTGAGGATTTTTCGTTAGGCTCGCACACGACAGTTCGTCTCAAGGTCAAGACTTTGATTAATGCTAGTGTATTTGGCTAATAAGCTGTTTTCATCTTAGGGAATAGCTCACTTATGTCGGCATAAGGCCGAACTGATATGTCTTGTTGTGAGAAACTTTGCAAATGCGATTAAGTATAAGACAAAAGGAAGGCTGTTCATTTCATTCAATAAAAACTGTACAATGAAGAGCAGAGTTCATACAAAACGAACTACCGATAGTTCGGGTTCTACCCTAAGCCCTATTCTAGTTTTCGCCCTCCTCCTCCTCCTGCTCGGATTCAGGAGTGGTCACTGGCAGCAGGGGGTCGGCAACCAGGTCGACCAGCTTCCGCCCGTGCGTATAGCCCTCCACCAGGCGGTCGAGCTGCTCCACAGCTAGGGGATTGTAGCTGGGAAAGTTTCCCAGGTCAAACCCGGGTAGCCCTAGCCCCTGCACTTCCTGCAGGGCCTGGGAATACCCGTGCTGCAGAACGGGGGTATTCAGGATGGCCAGGTCGCCCCTGAACTCCTCGGACCTCAGGAAGGTCCGCACACCCTCCTGGCTTCCCTCAGCCCTAGCTGCCTCTGCCTGAGCAGACAACCCAGCTGCCTTTTGCTGTTCCCCTTTCAGCTGTGAGGTTAGATCGGCGTTTTTCTTCAGTTCTAGCTCGAAGTTTGTGTGGACTTGCGCGAGCTGCTTCTTCAGGCCTTCAGCTTCGGCCACAGCTGCTGCGTTCTGGCTGAGCAACTTCTCGTTGGCCGCCTTCGTTTCAGTCAGCAGGGGGAGCAGGCCCTCGTAACGCTTGGCCAGTTCGGGCCCGACCACGTTCGCTTGCGCCATTCCCGTATAGAAGTAGTTGAGGAGGCGGAATGAACTCCATGGCCTTGGTCAATTGTAAGTCCCGGTGGGGATGGCCCGTGAGCAAGCTCCCAGCCACTCGGGGAACTGAGCTCGGTCGTTTATGGATAGCTTCCACTGGGGGCAGAAGTGCATAGGGTGTTGGTGCGTCGTCAGCTGCGTCTGGGGGTCGAAGAGCAGGGAGCTTTGGCGTTGCCACAGGTTTGGAGGAGCTTCAGCGCGGGCTTGCTCTTCGACGGTGTTCACGCCGTAGTGGCCGCTTTGGGCGGGCTCGGGTGTTGGCCTCTCCTCCCGAGCTGGGGACGAGGGCGTTTCCACCCTGGCTCTCTTAGCAGTGGTCTTCTTTTTCTTTTTCTTCCCAGCCTCAACCGCCTTGGAGGATTGGGCGGGAGCTGGCTGAGGTACGGGAGCAGGCACCGAGCTGGCTGGGATGGCCGACGGAGTCTGAGTAGCGGCGCCCGGGTTGCTGCTACCGCCAATGGATAGAAGTGAGGAAAACCGTTTCACTGCACAAACAGAAGGCCAAGAGGTCAGCGGTTCGAAAAAAAAAATATATATATATAATGATGATGATGGAGGGGCTGGATAGTTACAGGCGTCCAGCTCATCTGTCGAGAGTGGCCTATCCTCTAAGGAAGGATCCGAGGAGCTAGCTCGGATCAGCCCCGCCGCCCAAAGCTGGCCATTGCTGAACTCCTTCACGTCCAGCTTCGTGTCCGAGCTGAGTAGGCGGCTCAGCTCGGACACGGGGAGCGGGGACGGAATGGGATCTGAGACTTGAGTCTCTGCTCTCCAGGTAAGGGGAGGAAAACCTAGGTTCTTCACAAAGAAGAACTGAGGCTTCCAGTCCTTGATGGAGGAAGGTGCCCCCGTAAACACCTCGCGGGTGGGGGTTTTCGTTCCACTTCGTCGGGCGAAGTAGAACCACCCAGGCACCTTCCCGCTGACCTTCATCTGGAAGAAGGCTCGAAATAGGTCAAGAGAAAAAGGGATTTCGAGTGCTCGGCAGAGGATGAAAAAGCCTATGATAGAGCGAACAGCGTTGGGGATGACCTGGGTTATGCGAATACCCCAGAAGGTAAGAATGAAGAAGAGGAAGTTGGGGATGGGCAGACGGAGGCCAGCCATCAATTGGTCCCTGTAGATCGCCACGAAGCCAGGGGGAGGTCGGCTGGCGACCTCCCCTGGACGGGCGGCCCTGGGCTCAAACTGGGCCGGAATTTCGTATTTTTCCGCCAGCTCGTCAACATCTTTTTGAGCCAGGGCTGGGGGAATAGTGTCGACCTCTCCAAAGTCGCCCCTCAGCGCCCCTGAGGTCCCTGCTGCCATCTGATCCGGAGCAGCCTGTTCGGCTGCTCCTACTATAGGCTGGGCAGGTCGCTCAGCTGGGCTCATTACTCTAACTGGGGACAGGTTAGGCGAGGCTACTGGTCTCGGTCCAAATGAAATAGAAGGAGAAGAGCTAAAGGAATCGGAAGAGCTGCTATCTAAGAGTATGGGGCTGGCTGCTCTGTGCCTATGGGCTGAACTGGTAACGTCAGAACTATCCGAACTGTAAGAAGACATAAAAGGAAAGGGGGACTTACTGGTGATCTAAGGATTGCCCGGGCTGACTCTGGGCTCTTAAGGCGGGGCGACCCGATGTGTTCTTGAAGAGAAAGGAATGAAGCAGCGAACTGGGGAGTGAAGGAGCGAACTGAAGAAATGAGAGGAGGAGAGTGAAAATGACGCTTGGAGGACCCTATTTATAGACAACTCACAAGGCGGGAAGATGAGGACATGCATTTATTTGAAGCATATGGGGAACGTTCTAACGTCGACTGGCGACGCTGACGATCGAGGTGACTGAGGCGAACGACGCGACGTGGTCCACCAATCTTAGACAGGGGCCCCCACCGAGCTGACGCGATGCCCAGAAAGACGGCTAGACTCACGCGCACGATCGATGACTCTAGACTAGAGGGGCTAGTGTAAGGGGCCCAGACGCACATCGGCCCGGGGCCACGAACAGCCCAGTCCGGCCACGAGCTCGTACTGGAGTGCTGGGCTACGGTTTCAGGTCGGCCCATGCGGACGCCGCTCTCAGGCGTAGGGGCCTGATGGGCTGCGAGTCCGCATCCTTAGGCTTGTGTCATGGAGCCCTAGGTCATTCACTCAGTAAGGATCCTTGTCCTAACCAGGAAGCTACTACCTGAGCATCTATAAATACTACAAAAGAGAGGCACAAGGTACGCTATTCATAGCACAATCTCTACTCTTTCACTTACAAATCTTCCTCTGACTTGATCGTCGGAGTTGCCACAGGGGACACAGCCCCGCAGCTCGCCCGCGCGCAGGTCGGACGATTCCGCTCGCTCCCTAGGCACCCGGTCAGGTCGGACCTTCACTTCGGCAGTCGCATCAGGCTTCATCTATTCTGGTCTCCTTCTAAATGAGCAGCTTTTCGACTATCGTAGTCTCTTTCTGAACTTTGGAGTTCGGACTCATTCTAACTCTTAGTTTCTGGACTTTTTTATTTTTGAGCAAAATTGTAATACGTTTCATTGACATTAGGAAAGAATGTTTGTATACAGAGGATTGACCTCAGATTTACACGTATATATTCCTCTATATATATATATATATATATATATATATAAAACAAAACTAAAGAGCAATCCCAATCTCAAGACGTACAACTGAGAGGAATACCTATTTGAGAGCAAGGCGCCAATTCTCCTGATTTCTTGGAACCTTTCCCGAGCATAGAACTGCATTCTGCGCATATGATATATTAGCATTCAAGACACCTATTGCAGTTGCAAGAACCTGTTTGAAAACTGCAGCATTTCTCACCCTATGCACCTGATACGCAAACACAGCAAAAACCAGCCTCTTAAGACAACCGACAAAACTATTGGAGTCCCAGTGAAAAGACAACCAAGTTAGCTTTTTCTTTGCACTTTCTGCCACACAGTAAAACGACATCACAGCCAAAGAATAAGTGCTCGTTCCTCTTCTTGGTGGTAATATGCACATCTATCATTTACTACAACAATGTCCCACTTCTTAACTCTATCCACTGTGGTCTGTGGACAATCTCCTCTTGCATAATAGCCAAGTGAAATGAGGGATGTGATTTTTGCCTCACACTAACCTATGCCATTGTACTCTCTATCCCTCGCTCCTCATAACCTGCATAGCAGACTTAACAGAGGATATGCTAGAGGCACTAGCAGTCCAAACAAGCTGATCCTCTGATGTAATCAGCGGTACAAAGGTTCCAGGAGAAGCAGCCATCAAAGACATTACTCCTTGTGTCATCCTTCGACCAAGATGCCTTATCCAGGACACACCTGAGATACGCTTAACAACACAATCAGTACTAGTCATGCCAAAGCTAGTTGATAAATTCCCAGAAAAATGCTTATAGATAGGTCCAATAGGATGCCAATAGTCAAACCAGAAATTGGTATTGACTCCATCAGGACACAAATGAGACACACTTAGCTTCTGGACTTGTTCCTTCAACTCCTGCCAATTAAAATATTCAAACTGAAAAAACAAATAGAAAGTCCAGCTGATCGTAAAATTTGTCTGTTCTGTACTCATACTTCAAATACTCGAATCTTCATTGTAGTTGTTGAATTCATCTCTTTGTAGGGAGCATGAAAGTGTTTGACTTCACTGAGACCAGGAAACTTGTTAAATTTAACATCTACTCTCTTCAATTAACCGAGAATTACACGATGCTCTCTACTTTAAAAATTCTCATTGTAGTGTTTGACAGTCAAATTGAAACATTTGAAGATCTCGATACACATAAGTGCGTACCAAGATCCTTATTTAACACGGGAGAACTAAAATCTCTATTAGAAACAGGTATCTATTACGATCAACAGTTGAATGATTATTTACTTGCTTTCCCCCAATATCAAGTGTATATCGCAGATAACTGTGCTTAGATGGTCGCATGTGTTTTTACTGTGTTATGTTGAAATTATGATTTTTGCCTTTCTTAATCGACTCATTTAGTTATGATTTACATTACTTTTTTTCACAGAATATAGAGTTTTATGTATTTTACAAGTAAAAAGCATTTATGCTGTTGTTTTTACTTATTGTCAATCAGTAAATGAAATTATAGTTTTTTTTTTGGGTCACATCATCTGACTTACTACCTTCTTCTTCCTCGATATAAAGGTTTCTGGGGATTGCACTACCTAATAATTTTGGCTTGCATTTCAGTCAAGGAGAAATTTCAAAAGAAGCCCGAAGAGTTAAGATATCTGAGGATAGTGTTACCGAAATCCCCAGGATGCCAAATGAAGGGACAGATAGCATCGCCTACTTCTTTAGTTCCATGTCCCAATCGAAGAGAAACTTCAAATGAAGCTGGAAAAGAATTTAGATACGTGAGGAATATGACACTCTGACAGTAATCTCGCCAAATGATTTGGCTCGTACAACCACCTCTTCATTTGCAAGTTCACATAATTCTTCTGATGTGCCAAATTGCAATCTTATCAAGGCAGAAGACAAAACTGTAGTCTTGCATTTCAGTCAACAACAATCTTCAATTGGGTCAGAGGTAAGAATTGATATATTTGATGCCAATAACAGTCAAGACTTGACCACAATGTCAGATGGTCCCTCTCAAGAAACCAGGTTTCCACATGATATAAACAATATATTATCCCTGGAACCTCGACCTTGATGCCAGATGGTCCTTCTCAACAAACCAGGCTCGCGAATGACAACAATAACACCACTCATGGAGACCCGGTCATGATGCCAGATGGTGCCTCTCGAGAAATGGGCGAATTGGAGATGACTGCAAATGGGTCAGAGGAAGGAATTAATATATCGGATGAAGATGACGGTTCAGCCTCATCCGGTGATGATGATGACGATGACAATTCAGCTTCATTCAGCGATGACGAAGTCCAGCCTAGGTTCCCTAATGGCGTAAACAATGCCATTCTTGGATTCACTGGTCAGGCTATGGCTAGCATTGTCGCAGCTCAGTCGCCTCATTCGTTAAGTGTTCGTCTCTTTGCTTGCGCTACTGGTATTGGTTTCTTTGGCAGTTTGTTCGCAGCTCTCTTTCTGAAAAGGCATCCATATATTGCTAAAACCCTCTTCAAAATCGGTGTGAGCGCTTCTGCAGTTACTGTCATGATTGCCTTGGGTCAATATCTTCCAACGAAATGGTATCTAGATACAACAGTACCTGCAGTTGCTTGTTTGATCATTGCTGTGGTGGTGGCATTGTCAAAATTAGACTGAATCCCTAAATTTCTCCAAACCAGTTATTTTCGGGGGAGCTCAACCTGAGGCGCCTCATCTTGGTATGCACATAAACTCAACCATTGGCTTGTCTGATCTTGTCATTACGCTTTCCCACGTTGGATCTGTCATTATTTGAAGCTGCAACTAGTTTTTAACATGTTGTATTATCCTGAATTCATGGATTACTCCAAGCCAAAGGTATCCTCTAATCATTTAGGAATCACTTACCCAAAAACATTTAGGAATCATTTTGCTATTTTTTCCCCTTTTTTAAATAGGATCAATAGTAGTTAATCACTAGAGTTAACTTAGTTGTCAAGGGAGGGTTTTTAAAATTCCCCGTTATCGGATTTAGAGTTTGAATTTTGAGTGTTAACATATGGGAATGGGAAAGGGATGGAAATGAAAAAAAATAGTTACAAAAAAAAAATTAATAGTAGTTCTCTATTTATCTTTGCTTTTTAGAGGATTCAAACTCATAAGCTGTCAATTATTACATGTCAAGTGACTGATCAACATAAGAGAAGTTGTGTGGACGTGATGCCAATTATATTGTTTATACTTTGCTTCCCTTCCTATATTAGTGTCTTTTTTTGTGTTAGGTAATTTATTGATTTTACAATTAAATGGCACTAATTTCAGTATAAGGAGATTGGAGCAAGTATTAAAAGCGAACGATAGATACAGTCAAATGAATAATCAGACTTATCACACACAACACACAAATCACGGGAAGTTATTGTTGGGAGTATTACATCGTGATTGTATATCACTTTTCTTTAGAATTTATTTGTCCGATATAACGCGCAATAAGCCTCAGACAAATATCCTTTAGAATAAGATAAAATTTGTTTATCTTAAACTCTTGAACAAAATAAGATAAATCCTCTTGAATTCAGGAGTGCTTTTCAAAGAATTTAAAGTAGTAGAAAAGTGATTTTATGTAACAAATCACTCTCTACTTGACCTCTTTATATAGGAAAGATTGTTTAAAAAATAAATGAATTTAATACATACTTATATGAATAAATTCAAGATATTATGTACAAATTCGTATACTTTAATTCATGCATCACATGATCCTATGATAAAAAAACATGAATCTATCCTTACATTCAAGGATTTCCATATACATGAATATATTCATGAATAAATATACATGTCTCATAATATATGTACATTTTAAAATTATTTGATTCGTAATATAATACATGTATATATATATTCTAAATCACTAAATATAAATTTTGAAAATTTTCAACAGTGATAGAAAATAGACTCACCATAAAAACGTATCATCAATAAACAAATGCATTGTAGTATTTGTAGAGTAGCAGTTTCCATTAGAAGTTAAAGAAAAAATGCCTTGTAGGGCAGGCACTTATGCTCTGTGCCTTCAAACAAAAAAAAAAAAAGCAACCATTTCTAGTCAAAAGAGAAAAAACTCTCACGAAAAATCAGCGGCAAACTCCTATCTAGCCTACCTTTTCTTCTTTTGCTTCCTGGAGTACACCATCCCGCGGATCCCATCCGGATCCGCTACAAAACCCAGAGGCCTATAAAACCCCAGAACCCGGGGCTCCGAATACAAAGCAATATTGGTAATCCCTTTCTCTAACAGCACATTCACCAGCCTCTCCATCACAGCCTTCCCCAAACCAATCCCTTGGAAACTGGGGTCCACAACAACATCCCAAATTATAGCATTGAAAACACCGTCCCCCGTCGCTCTAGCAAACGCCACGGGCCTCTCGGCTTTCTCGTACTCTATCCACAGCAGCGCATCCGAATTCTCCAACGCCACTCGTATCTTATCCGTGTCCCGCCTCGGAAATCCGACGGCTACGAACACCGAGTTGAGGTGGTCGAGGTCGAGCTTGTTGATCGTACGGTGAAGAGCGAACCCACGTGAGGCTAACCCCTCGTCGGAGATTGTCAAGTTAGTTAAAGCCGTTAGTGTCTGCGGCTGCTGCTGCTTTTGAGCTAGAACGACGGCGTTTCTTCGTGGAGTGGTTTTGAGGACTAAGGGTGTACCTAAAGGAATGGAAATGTTGTTGAAAATGAGCATTCTAGCTGCGTTTTCCTTTTTCTTTTTGTTATTGGGAACTTTTATATCTGTGGTGAAAATGGGTGTGTTAAAGCGTGGTTTTTTGTGGCTTCTTGGTTAGTTTAGTGTGTGGAACGAAAATGATGTCCAGTATGATAAATACGCAGACTACTACAGTCTCTGCAGTTTTTTTGTGTTTTTTTTGGGGGGGAAGTTTGTGGTCTTTATGCAGTGACGGACGTAAGTTACTAGGTATGATGGTGGTTGAAGCGTGATTGTATTTTTGACGAAGTAACCCGCTTTATAAACTGGGAAGAAGAAGGCGTGATCATGACTTTGTGGTTTCAGGCTTTCAGCATCCTGGCTGTAGTTTCAAACCAGGCAAGAAGTTCTTCCAAGAATTGAACTCCATCAGATTAGCATCAGAAATGGTGCCTGTAACTTCATCATATGCAGCATTTGGAAAGGGAACGTGGGATTTAAATTTTTAGTCTGATTCCGAAATCCAATGCTCTAATCTTAAATTTGGCCATTTATCTTTATATAGCTCATAAACGTAACATATCCTAATAATGCTGGCTTTTGTAACTTGTTACAGACAACCAACGAACTTAACTGCATCTCATACTGGAAGATAAGAAGCATCAATGCCAATGGGCTTTTTCTATGTTGACCTTTTGGCTGAGGTTTCACTGGATATTGTCTTGGTCATTTTATTTTTGTCTTTTACAACTAAGGCCATGTTTGATAATTCAATTCAACACTTAAATTTAAGGGATTCAGATTTTAACATATTCAAATCGTTTGATAATAAAAAATTGAACATCTGAATTACATTAAGAGTATTGAATATTTTAGACAAACTTATTTTCAAAATTAAGTGATAAACTATTCATTTATCACTGAATATGATATATGTACTCAAATGTATCAGATTTAGTACTTAATAATTCAATAATTTAAAAAATTCAAACTTCAAATTTCAAATTTCAATTTTATCAAACGCACGTAAGTTAGTTTTCTTTAATGGCATGCCTGCAAAGACTTTAATTAATTTAGTAGGAGCAGCCCTGGTTGCGCCGATTCAATTCTTTATTCAGAGATCATGGCCAATGATTTTATACTAGTTAAGACTGAATTTCTGCGGATTCATCTATTGAAAAAGGACTGCATTACTGTGCTGATGCTGACTATCCATCTTTCACATTTGTAATTTTTTGTTAATGGTATGCCTAATTTGACTCGTGAGAAAAAAAATAGTGATGTTTCTTAAAGAAGTTTGGTTTTCATGACGTGAATCTCACATCAGTTGTTCAGTCCTATAAGTAAGGTTCAATTTGCAAAACTATATGATGCGAAAGTATTCAATATTTTCTTCCAAACTATAGAAGAAAATAACTTTTGGAGTTTCCCTAAAATTTGAATTTAGTTGGATGTGTTAATCACAATGATCTCCTTGTGGGTTTTTGAGGTTTTAAAATTTCAATTGACAGAGTATCAGATACCTTATGTTGTTATGTTCTAAAGAAAAAAAAAATTCTTCCTTATCATCTAGCATTTACATGGATAATTATAAAAATGCAAATGAATTTCATGCTACAACTAGCTAGCATGAAAAGGTGCAGTGGGGGATACATGGCATAAGACATCCGAGAACCTAGAAGAGTTACTGTAAGTTGAAAATAAAGGCCGGCTTTAATAATTAGGTAAATTATGTAGGGAATTCTTAAACTAATTAAATCATCAACTTTTGATCGTTTATCTATTTTAACTCTGAAATTGGTCTCTCAACAATTAAAAGTGTCAAATTTTGATATTTCAATCTATTTTCACGATTAGATTTGTCAAGTTTTAACGAACACATATTAAATGATGAGAATTTGACGCTTTTTATAATTGATAAGCCAGTTTAAGATTGAAATGGACAGGAAGCCAAAAGTTGGTAGTATTAAATTAGTTTTTTGGGCTTCCTAATTAATTTACCCTAATCTACCTTGTATATAAGAAAAGAGCAAGGTTTACTGCTTTCATTTCCTCTTGCCAAGTGACTTCTTTATTATTTGACAAGTGGCAAGTCAAATATTTGTTGTCTGAAGCCTTCTCTTTGCAACTTGTCCTGAGCATTCTCTTTCTTTTGGCATTGGACCATTTCTTTTCTTTCTATTTGTGCTTTCCTTTTCTTTTGCCATGTGGCAAAATCACATATTTCTCATTGGACCGTTGCTTTTCTCATTAGACCATGTCTGGGACAAAACAGCATTTGACCCCATTTATGAAATGGAAAAGCAAAAAAACCGACTCCACTGAACAAAAACCCCATTTATCCAGTTCCTTTTCTTTTAAACCGTTTCCTTCTCATTGGACAGTCAAATATTTCTCATTGAACCCCTGTTCTTTCTTTTGCCGTTGAAGGCCTTTCTTTATTTCTCTGTACAAATTC
>NW_020862979.1:0-30204 GCF_003713205.1 Coffea eugenioides
ATGATGAATCTCAATTGTGTTTTAATGAGCAAATGTCCATTTCACATGATAATATCTTTGGAACTAACTTTGAGCCTCAAGAGGTGAGTTTTAATGACTCATTTTTCACCCCTCTTGAGGAGTGCAGTGAAAGTATAGGTTCTAAAGGTATTCTTGCCCAAGATACTCTTATGACATGTCCTTTGGTAAATTCTCAAGTGTTGCATATTCAAGGTAATATCTATGGAACACTTGGAATATGTAAGTCACTTCCATCTCTCATATCATTAGATCATGTGGCTTTTTCTATTAAGTCACCTTACAATGATCCACCAAGGCATAAAATGGTGGATTATTCGTTAACAAAATCTCCTTGAAAAATGAGGTGAAATAGTCAAGCTATTGACTTTAAAAAAGCGCTTATTGGGAGGCAACCCAATGTTTTGGTTATTTATGTTATTTTGGTGTGATTTTATGTTTAAAATATGTGTTTGAGTTATTTTGTTATTTTTCATTTGTAGGTATTGGAAATGAAAGCAAAAGTGACCAAATGAGGTGAAAAAGGCGAAGTTTGATCAAGGAACTCAACCCCTCGATTTGAGTAATTGTTGTTTTTGATTCGTTACAAGGGGTTAAAATGCATGTTTTGATCATTTTACATGTGCATGCATTGAGTATTTTAGCAAACAAATGATCTTTGATGCATTTTGGGAAATTGGGGTATCATTTGTAATTATTCAAAAGTTAAATTTCTGCTAAATTTCGCAGCAGAAAACGCGTTTTTCAAAGAAACGCGCCACTGAATCGCGTTTTCATTAAATCGCGTTTTCAATTCTGTGCCTATAATGAATAAAACGCGCCTTCAAAACGCGACAGGAAGTCGCGTTTTCTACCACGTCGCGTTTTCCAGCCTGTTCAGAAACCAAAAACGTGCCTTCAAATACGCGACTTAAAGTCGCGTTTTTAAGCATAGCCGCGTTTTCGATCCTGCAAGATATGTGAAGAAATGCGACTTCACAAAACGCGGCTTGGTGGCGCGTTTTGATGAGTCGCGTTTTCTGAGCATTTTTTTTTAAAAAAATGCAGCTTCCTTGATTCTCTTTTTCTTCTTTTCCTCATATATTTTCTTGTACCTTGAGTTGCTTATTGTGTATTTTTTTATAGGTACATCACCAAAACAAGGGCTTGAAGTTACGGATCGCCGTTTTGATGTCTTGAGCCTTTGTTATCACTTTTGTTTCTCATTTTCCATTTTTAGGTTTATATCACTAATGGTTACCAAATGGAACTCATGAAGCAATGAAGACAAGCGAACAACGTACCTTGAAGCTTCATATTCAATCACATCATAGGGGAGCATTACTTTCTTTATCTTGATTTTCCTTTTTACACATTGAGGACAATGTGTATGTTAAGTGTGGGGGGAGAATTGAGATTACATATATTGTATGTGATTGACTTATTAGTTGCAAATGTTGGACTTGTGTTAAAATTCAAAATTTTTCTACAATCTTGTCCAAAATTGCAAACTTGCCTCAACAATTTTTAAATTTTTTCGATTTTATCCAAGGGGTAACAAGTTCCATACCATTAATAGTTCAAATTCCTTCTACATTTGAGATAAATATATGTGGTTTAAGCACTTCTTTTCTCATTTAACTTGGAAATGACTATTATGTGATTATAATTTTTACATTTGTAGGAAAGTATATCTTTTAAAGTGGAGAAAATTATGCCTATATATTTTTTTGCATATTTGATGAAATTTCTTCTCTTTATTGGATTTTATAAGTTAAGTGATAAATATGGTCAATAATTGCAATACTCTTCTCATGATTATGCTTTCGAGGGAATGTTATTATCTTTACTTTAAAAAAAATGAAAAAAAATGAAGAAACAAAAGAAAAAGACAAAAATAGAATAAGATTTGTTCTACTCCAATGATTCTTGTACTTAGTAACCGGGTGTCTTCATCTAAAAATGTAGACTTTCGCGTAAAACGGTACTTGAATTAAGAGTATGCAAAGCAACTTGAGTGTGTGAAGTGTTGAGTAACCGGTGATCTTCATCTAAAAATGTCGATCCTCGCGTAAAAAGATACCTTCACAACTTAAGTAATATTTAGCTATATTATATAAATAAATCCCTCTTTAAAGTTAAATAAGAAGATGATCATGGGTTTAGAAAGCATATTATTGGCCATATGAGTTACTTGCGTATGAAATTGGTTAAGGATGAGAAATTGACTTGAATTTGTTATAATGGTGGTATAATTGGCTCTCCTTTACTCGATATTATGAGTACTTGAACTTAATTGAATAATTGCATAATGGTTATTTACTTTGTTTTGAGGAAATGAAGTTGAAATGCTACATATGTTTATTTTCAAATTTTGATCATTGTTGGTTTGTATTTCTAATTGCTTGAGGACAAGCAATGATTTAAGTGTGGGGGAGTTTGATAAGTGACTAATTTACGTAATAATTGTATGACATTTTATATTATTTTTAGTCACTTTAGTTATATTATTGGTAGAATATGAATCATTTTGGCTATAATTGGTGAAAAATGCTTTTAAGTGATTAAATGAGGTTTTTATCACTTTTTACTTGGATTTTGTGTATTTTGACAGTTTTGACACATTTTCGTATTTCGGCTATAACTTGAGTTACAATGATCGGATTGGGATGATTCTTGAATCCATTTAAAGATAAGAGATAGATCTACAACTTTGGTGAAGACATCTAAATCCAGTTTGAAGGTTTTCCAGGTCAAAATGCCGAATTACAATAGCAAATTTCTACTGGTCGAAGCTGGAACAGGGCAATGAGCAGGCGAGAGTATTTCAGTCATATATCAGCCTACACAGATCCAAATGAGGTGATTCTTGATGCATTAGAAAGATAACTCAAAAGGCTACAACTTTCGTGTTTTAAACATGAGCTGGTTCAGCCTCTAACATCAAGAAAAGATTGGTTGAAGTTGGGCCAAAAACAGAGCAAGTGATCCACACTCGGATCCACTATTCATCCGAACCCTCGGTTGTTTCTGGGTTAGTGGAATCGAGCTCGGATCCATACGGATCCGAGGTACTGTAGCAGCTCGGATCACTGGTCAGAAAAGGCTGCTCTGTGCGCGTAAAACTCAATTTCACCTCCACCAACTCACATTGGATGCTAGACATGTGAGAAACATTCCCAGCTGTAAAAGGGAGATGTAATCCTCATTTCTTGACCACCTTTTCATCATAAAAGAGCCAAATTCATTGCAAAAAGGAGATTGGGAGTCCATAGCAGAAAAATAGAGAGAGCTACGGAAGAAGCTTGGAGTCTGCAGAAATGTAGCTCTTTCATCTTCCTAGTGTTAGTTTAGCTTAGTATAGAGTAGTGTAGCTTTTCCATTCTTGTTTATTATCTAGATTAGGATGAGGATGGAGGATGAAGAAGGCAAGGAAGAAAGCTCATGTGACAAGGGTTGTATTCCTTCCAAATTCTTTATCTTTTGTATTTGATTCCAATTTTAGTTAATATACAAGTTCTGGATTTTGTGTTCATTATGTGTTTCTAAAGTTTATACCTTGGGTTTGGTTGAACTTTCTATAATTGTTAGTGTTTTTTATTTGGTTATTTGATTGCTAGGATTTGAGCAAGTTATTTAGCACTTTGGCTCTTTAAATCATGATTAATCTGGTACCATTAATTGTGATTATCTAAGGTGTTGTTTCTGCAATGGAAATTGAGATTTAACACTGGTTCAAGAAGTGCTAAACATAGGGAGTACACTCACGAAAGTAGAGGTGCATCTATGTGGTTTTTAGTGATTCATTTCATGTAATTTCATTGAAGAAATGAACTTGTAGCTAATTTCATAACCATGAGAATAGGTATGGATTAGTTATAAGTATAATTGATTCACTACGAAAGTAGGATTCAAATGCATAAGAAAATTACACCATAACTAGCCTAGATGTAGTACTTAATGATCCAAATATAGCACTTGCATGAGTAGTTAGGGATACCACAACCTAAGGAGCTTTCATTTGCTATTTTGTTGCATAATTTCAGTAGGTTTTAATTTGTTATAATTCATTGATAGTCTAAATAATAGAGAAGCTTTAGTAATACCGGTAATTGTTCACTCTTCCCTGTGGGATCGACCCGATATATACCCTAAACTACTAGTTGATCTGTATACTTGCAGTGAACGGGTGTAATTCGGTTTTTTTAACTTGTACGTATGTAAATGCCGTCAGTTTTTGGCGCCGTTGCCGGGGAGATTTGCAATATCGGTGGTGAAAAGTAAACTTTTTATTAGTTTAGCCTTTATTCGTTATTGTGTGAATGTTATTTTCTGTCATTTTAGTATTTTCTGTGTGTATGCATTTTATCACCTATTCTTCTTACTCAATTTGCTCTTAATGTTGTTTAAAAGCAATTTTAGGTGATGAGAAGGGTATGACATTTGGAGGACTAATGCTTGAGAAATGGAAGATTGGTAATGGATGGTTACCAAGTGCAAAGCTCCTTTATAGAGGTACCAAGAATTTAACTGAATGTATGTCTTTTGAAGATGTTTAAGGTGCTTAAAGGCAAAATTTTGACATGTAATTAAGTTACAAACAGTTCAAATGGACACCATGATGCATGAAATTGAGCAAAGAAGGAACTGTTATGCTTTTAATTCTTATCATGTGATTTGTGACTTGTGTGAGTACATGCTACTACCACATGCAATCAAGCACAAAATGTGGATTATTATGATGAATTAGAGCTTAACAATCCCTGTTTTTTGATCGATTAGTTGCTAATGCTTATGGTTGGATAATCAATGTGTATATAGTGATTCTCCATATTCTTATGATTACCAACCTGAAAGTGTCAATATGAATCAAAACCATAATTGGGAGTTGGCAATTGAATGGTAGCTAATGATCTAAGCCATCTTGGAGTTACTATAGAAAAATTAGCTAATTGTGGGGGAAACCTTTTTTTTCCGACCGTTTTTGATAGGCATTGAGGAAAGGATAGATGAATGGCTCTCACTTTGGTAGAAATACATGAGCAATTTGAATGCATTGGTGTGAAGTTATTTCCTCTAATAATGTGCAAAATGATCCTAGCATGAATGATGGGAATGTTGTATGTGAAAATGGGTTGCATTTTGATGAAAATGATGAATCTCAATTGTGTTTCAATGAGCAAATGTCCATTTCACATGATAATATCTTTGGAACTAACTTTGAGCCTCAAGAGGTGAGTTTTAATGACTCATTTTTCACCCCTCTTGAGGAGTGCAGTGAAAGTATAGGTTCTAAAGGTATTCTTGCCCAAGATATTCTTATGACATGTCCTTTGGTAAATTCTCAAGTGTTGCATATTCAAGGTAATATCTATGGAACACTTGGAATATGTAAGTCACTTCCATCTCTCATATCATTAGATCATGTGGCTTTTTCTATTAAGTCACCTTACAATGATCCACCAAGGCATAAAATGGTGGATTATTCGTTAACAAAATCTCCTTGAAAAATGAGGTGAAATAGTCAAGCTATTGACTTTAAAAAAGCGCTTATTGGGAGGCAACCCAATATTTTGGTTATTTATGTTATTTTGGTGTGATTTTATGTTTAAAATATGTGTTTGAGTTATTTTGTTATTTTTCATTTGTAGGTATTGGAAATGAAAGCAAAAGTGACCAAATGAGGTGAAAAAGGCGAAGTTTGATCAAGGAACTCAACCCCTCGATTTGAGTAATTGTTGTTTTTGATTCGTTACAAGGGGTTAAAATGCATGTTTTGATCATTTTACATGTGCATGCATTGAGTATTTTAGCAAACAAATGATCTTTGATGCATTTTGGGAAATTGGGGTATCATTTGTAATTATTCAAAAGTTAAATTTCTGCTAAATTTCGCAGCAGAAAACGCGTTTTTCAAAGAAACGCGCCACTGAATCGCGTTTTCATTAAATCGCGTTTTCAATTCTGTGCCTATAATGAATAAAACGCGCCTTCAAAACGCGACAGGAAGTCGCGTTTTCTACCACGTCGCGTTTTCCAGCCTGTTCAGAAACCAAAAACGTGCCTTCAAATACGCGACTTAAAGTCGCGTTTTTAAGCATAGCCGCGTTTTCGATCCTGCAAGATATGTGAAGAAATGCGACTTCACAAAACGCGGCTTGGTGGCGCGTTTTGATGAGTCGCGTTTTCTGAGCATTTTTTTTTAAAAAAATGCAGCTTCCTTGATTCTCTTTTTCTTCTTTTCCTCATATATTTTCTTGTACCTTGAGTTGCTTATTGTGTATTTTTTTATAGGTACATCACCAAAACAAGGGCTTGAAGTTACGGATCGCCGTTTTGATGTCTTGAGCCTTTGTTATCACTTTTGTTTCTCATTTTCCATTTTTAGGTTTATATCACTAATGGTTACCAAATGGAACTCATGAAGCAATGAAGACAAGCGAACAACGTACCTTGAAGCTTCATATTCAATCACATCATAGGGGAGCATTACTTTCTTTATCTTGATTTTCCTTTTTACACATTGAGGACAATGTGTATGTTAAGTGTGGGGGGAGAATTGAGATTACATATATTGTATGTGATTGACTTATTAGTTGCAAATGTTGGACTTGTGTTAAAATTCAAAATTTTTCTACAATCTTGTCCAAAATTGCAAACTTGCCTCAACAATTTTTAAATTTTTTCGATTTTATCCAAGGGGTAACAAGTTCCATACCATTAATAGTTCAAATTCCTTCTACATTTGAGATAAATATATGTGGTTTAAGCACTTCTTTTCTCATTTAACTTGGAAATGACTATTATGTGATTATAATTTTTACATTTGTAGGAAAGTATATCTTTTAAAGTGGAGAAAATTATGCCTATATATTTTTTTGCATATTTGATGAAATTTCTTCTCTTTATTGGATTTTATAAGTTAAGTGATAAATATGGTCAATAATTGCAATACTCTTCTCATGATTATGCTTTCGAGGGAATGTTATTATCTTTACTTTAAAAAAAATGAAAAAAAAATGAAGAAACAAAAGAAAAAGACAAAAATAGAATAAGATTTGTTCTACTCCAATGATTCTTGTACTTAGTAACCGGGTGTCTTCATCTAAAAATGTAGACTTTCGCGTAAAACGGTACTTGAATTAAGAGTATGCAAAGCAACTTGAGTGTGTGAAGTGTTGAGTAACCGGTGATCTTCATCTAAAAATGTCGATCCTCGCGTAAAAAGATACCTTCACAACTTAAGTAATATTTAGCTATATTATATAAATAAATCCCTCTTTAAAGTTAAATAAGAAGATGATCATGGGTTTAGAAAGCATATTATTGGCCATATGAGTTACTTGCGTATGAAATTGGTTAAGGATGAGAAATTGACTTGAATTTGTTATAATGGTGGTATAATTGGCTCTCCTTTACTCGATATTATGAGTACTTGAACTTAATTGAATAATTGCATAATGGTTATTTACTTTGTTTTGCGGAAATGAAGTTGAAATGCTACATATGTTTATTTTCAAATTTTGATCATTGTTGGTTTGTATTTCTAATTGCTTGAGGACAAGCAATGATTTAAGTGTGGGGGAGTTTGATAAGTGACTAATTTACGTAATAATTGTATGACATTTTATATTATTTTTAGTCACTTTAGTTATATTATTGGTAGAATATGAATCATTTTGGCTATAATTGGTGAAAAATGCTTTTAAGTGATTAAATGAGGTTTTTATCACTTTTTACTTGGATTTTGTGTATTTTGACAGTTTTGACACATTTTCGTATTTCGGCTATAACTTGAGTTACAATGATCGGATTGGGATGATTCTTGAATCCATTTAAAGATAAGAGATAGATCTACAACTTTGGTGAAGACATCTAAATCCAGTTTGAAGGTTTTCCAGGTCAAAATGCCGAATTACAATAGCAAATTTCTACTGGTCGAAGCTGGAACAGGGCAATGAGCAGGCGAGAGTATTTCAGTCATATATCAGCCTACACAGATCCAAATGAGGTGATTCTTGATGCATTAGAAAGATAACTCAAAAGGCTACAACTTTCGTGTTTTAAACATGAGCTGGTTCAGCCTCTAACATCAAGAAAAGATTGGTTGAAGTTGGGCCAAAAACAGAGCAAGTGATCCACACTCGGATCCACTATTCATCCGAACCCTCGGTTGTTTCTGGGTTAGTGGAATCGAGCTCGGATCCATACGGATCCGAGGTACTGTAGCAGCTCGGATCACTGGTCAGAAAAGGCTGCTCTGTGCGCGTAAAACTCAATTTCACCTCCACCAACTCACATTGGATGCTAGACATGTGAGAAACATTCCCAGCTGTAAAAGGGAGATGTAATCCTCATTTCTTGACCACCTTTTCATCATAAAAGAGCCAAATTCATTGCAAAAAGGAGATTGGGAGTCCATAGCAGAAAAATAGAGAGAGCTACGGGAGAAGCTTGGAGTCTGCAGAAATGTAGCTCTTTCATCTTCCTAGTGTTAGTTTAGCTTAGTATAGAGTAGTGTAGCTTTTCCATTCTTGTTTATTATCTAGATTAGGATGAGGATGGAGGATGAAGAAGGCAAGGAAGAAAGCTCATGTGACAAGGGTTGTATTCCTTCCAAATTCTTTATCTTTTGTATTTGATTCCAATTTTAGTTAATATACAAGTTCTGGATTTTGTGTTCATTATGTGTTTCTAAAGTTTATACCTTGGGTTTGGTTGAACTTTCTATAATTGTTAGTGTTTTTTATTTGGTTATTTGATTGCTAGGATTTGAGCAAGTTATTTAGCACTTTGGCTCTTTAAATCATGATTAATCTGGTACCATTAATTGTGATTATCTAAGGTGTTGTTTCTGCAATGGAAATTGAGATTTAACACTGGTTCAAGAAGTGCTAAACATAGGGAATACACTCACGAAAGTAGAGGTGCATCTATGTGGTTTTTAGTGATTCATTTCATGTAATTTCATTGAAGAAATGAACTTGTAGCTAATTTCATAACCATGAGAATAGGTATGGATTAGTTATAAGTATAATTGATTCACTACGAAAGTAGGATTCAAATGCATAAGGAAATTACATCATAACTAGCCTAGATGTAGTACTTAATGATCCAAATATAGCACTTGCATGAGTAGTTAGGGATACCACAACCTAAGGAGCTTTCATTTGCTATTTTGTTGCATAATTTCAGTAGGTTTTAATTTGTTATAATTCATTGATAGTCTAAATAATAGAGAAGCTTTAGTAATACCGGTAATTGTTCACTCTTCCCTGTGGGATCGACCCGATATATACCCTAAACTACTAGTTGATCTGTATACTTGCAGTGAACGGGTGTAATTCGATTTTTTTTTAACTTGTACGTATGTAAAATGCCCGTCAAGTTTTTGGCGCCGTTGCCGGGGAAGATTTGGCAATATCGGTGTGAAGAGTAACTTTATTAGTTTAGACATTTTATTAGTGTGAATGTTATTTTCTGTCATTTTAGTATTTTCTGTGTGTATGCATTTTATCACCTATTCTTCTTACTAATTTTGCTCTTAAGTTGTTTAAAAGCAATTTTAGGTGATGAGAAGGGTATGACAATTTGGAGGACAATGCTTGAGAAATGGAAGATTGGTAATGGATGGTTACCAAGTGCAAAGCTCCTTTAATAGAGGTAACCAAGAATTTACTGAATGTATGTCTTTTGAAGATGGTTTAAGGTGCTTAAAGGCAAAATTTGATGTAATTAAGTTACAAGTTCAAATGGACACCATGATGCATGAAATTGAGCAGAGAAGGAATGTTAATACTTTTAATTCTTATCATGTGATTTGTGACTTGTGTGGAGATTATCATGCTACTAACACATGCATGCAAGCACAAAATGTGGATTATTATGATGAATTAGAGCATTACAATCCCTGTTTTGATCGATATAGTGCTAATGCTTATGGTTGGGATAATCAATGTGTATATAGTGATTCTCCATATTCTTATGATTACCAACCTGAAAGTGTCCAATATGAATCAAAACCATCTTGGGAGTTGGCAATTGAAATGGTAGCTAATGATTCTAAGCCATCTTGGGAGTTAGCTATAGAAAAATTAGCTAATGTGGACTTCCGACCGTTTTGATAGGATTGAGGAAAGGATAGATGAATTGGCTTCTCACTTTGGTAGAATACATGAGCAATTGAATGCATTGTGTGAAGTTATTTCCTCTAATAATGTGCAAAATGATCCTAGCATGAATGATGGGAATGTTGTATGTGAAAATGGGTTGCATTTTGATGAAAATGATGAATCTCAATTGTGTTTCAATGAGCAAATGTCCATTTCACATGATAATATCTTTGGAACTAACTTTGAGCCTCAAGAGGTGAGTTTTAATGACTCATTTTTCACCCCTCTTGAGGAGTGCAGTGAAAGTATAGGTTCTAAAGGTATTCTTGCCCAAGATACTCTTATGACATGTCCTTTGGTAAATTCTCAAGTGTTGCATATTCAAGGTAATATCTATGGAACACTTGGAATATGTAAGTCACTTCCATCTCTCATATCATTAGATCATGTGGCTTTTTCTATTAAGTCACCTTACAATGATCCACCAAGGCATAAAATGGTGGATTATTCGTTAACAAAATCTCCTTGAAAAATGAGGTGAAATAGTCAAGCTATTGACTTTAAAAAAGCGCTTATTGGGAGGCAACCCAATGTTTTGGTTATTTATGTTATTTTGGTGTGATTTTATGTTTAAAATATGTGTTTGAGTTATTTTGTTATTTTTCATTTGTAGGTATTGGAAATGAAAGCAAAAGTGACCAAATGAGGTGAAAAAGGCGAAGTTTGATCAAGGAACTCAACCCCTCGATTTGAGTAATTGTTGTTTTTGATTCGTTACAAGGGGTTAAAATGCATGTTTTGATCATTTTACATGTGCATGCATTGAGTATTTTAGCAAACAAATGATCTTTGATGCATTTTGGGAAATTGGGGTATCATTTGTAATTATTCAAAAGTTAAATTTCTGCTAAATTTCGCAGCAGAAAACACGTTTTTCAAAGAAACGCGCCACTGAATCGCGTTTTCATTAAATCACGTTTTCAATTCTGTGCCTATAATGAATAAAACGCGCCTTCAAAACGCGACAGGAAGTCGCGTTTTATACCACGTCGCGTTTTCCAGCTTGTTCAGAAACCAAAAACGCGCCTTCAAATACGCGACTTAAAGTCGCATTTTTAAGCATAGCCGCGTTTTCGATCCTGCAAGATATGTGAAGAAACGCGACTTCACAAAACACAGCTTGGTGGCGCGTTTTGATGAGTCGCGTTGTCTGAGCATTTTTTTTTTTTTTTTTTTTAAAAAATGCAGCTTCCTTGATTCTCTTTTTCTTCTTTTCCTCATATATTTTCTTGTACCTTGAGTTGCTTATTGTGTATTTTTTTATAGGTACATCACCAAAACAAGGGCTTGAAGTTACGGATCGCCGTTTTGATGTCTTGAGCCTTTGTTATCACTTTTGTTTCTCATTTTCCATTTTTAGGTTTATATCACTAATGGTTACCAAATGGAACTCATGAAGCAATGAAGACAAGCGAACAACGTACCTTGAAGCTTCATATTCAATCACATCATAGGGGAGTATTACTTTCTTTATCTTGATTTTCCTTTTTACACATTGAGGACAATGTGTATGTTAAGTGTGGGGGGAGAATTGAGATTACATATATTGTATGTGATTGACTTATTAGTTGCAAATGTTGGACTTGTGTTAAAATTCAAAATTTTTCTACAATCTTGTCCAAAATTGCAAACTTGCCTCAACAATTTTTAAATTTTTTCGATTTTATCCAAGGGGTAACAAGTTCCATACCATTAATAGTTCAAATTCCTTCTACATTTGAGATAAATATATGTGGTTTAAGCACTTCTTTTCTCATTTAACTTGGAAATGACTATTATGTGATTATAATTTTTACATTTGTAGGAAAGTATATCTTTTAAAGTGGAGAAAATTATGCCTATATATTTTTTTGCATATTTGATGAAATTTCTTCTCTTTATTGGATTTTATAAGTTAAGTGATAAATATGGTCAATAATTGCAATACTCTTCTCATGATTATGCTTTCGAGGGAATGTTATTATCTTTACTTTAAAAAAAATGAAAAAAAATGAAGAAACAAAAGAAAAAGACAAAAATAGAATAAGATTTGTTCTACTCCAATGATTCTTGTACTTAGTAACCGGGTGTCTTCATCTAAAAATGTAGACTTTCGCGTAAAACGGTACTTGAATTAAGAGTATGCAAAGCAACTTGAGTGTGTGAAGTGTTGAGTAACCGGTGATCTTCATCTAAAAATGTCGATCCTCGCGTAAAAAGATACCTTCACAACTTAAGTAATATTTAGCTATATTATATAAATAAATCCCTCTTTAAAGTTAAATAAGAAGATGATCATGGGTTTAGAAAGCATATTATTGGCCATATGAGTTACTTGCGTATGAAATTGGTTAAGGATGAGAAATTGACTTGAATTTGTTATAATGGTGGTATAATTGGCTCTCCTTTACTCGATATTATGAGTACTTGAACTTAATTGAATAATTGCATAATGGTTATTTACTTTGTTTTGAGGAAATGAAGTTGAAATGCTACATATGTTTATTTTCAAATTTTGATCATTGTTGGTTTGTATTTCTAATTGCTTGAGGACAAGCAATGATTTAAGTGTGGGGGAGTTTGATAAGTGACTAATTTACGTAATAATTGTATGACATTTTATATTATTTTTAGTCACTTTAGTTATATTATTGGTAGAATATGAATCATTTTGGCTATAATTGGTGAAAAATGCTTTTAAGTGATTAAATGAGGTTTTTATCACTTTTTACTTGGATTTTGTGTATTTTGACAGTTTTGACACATTTTCGTATTTCGGCTATAACTTGAGTTACAATGATCGGATTGGGATGATTCTTGAATCCATTTAAAGATAAGAGATAGATCTACAACTTTGGTGAAGACATCTAAATCCAGTTTGAAGGTTTTCCAGGTCAAAATGCCGAATTACAATAGCAAATTTCTACTGGTCGAAGCTGGAACAGGGCAATGAGCAGGCGAGAGTATTTCAGTCATATATCAGCCTACACAGATCCAAATGAGGTGATTCTTGATGCATTAGAAAGATAACTCAAAAGGCTACAACTTTCGTGTTTTAGACATGAGCTGGTTCAGCCTCTAACATCAAGAAAAGATTGGTTGAAGTTGGGCCAAAAACAGAGCAAGTGATCCACACTCGGATCCACTATTCATCCGAACCCTCGGTTGTTTCTGGGTTAGTGGAATCGAGCTCGGATCCATACGGATCCGAGGTACTGTAGCAGCTCGGATCACTGGTCAGAAAAGGCTGCTCTGTGCGCGTAAAACTCAATTTCACCTCCACCAACTCACATTGGATGCTAGACATGTGAGAAACATTCCCAGCTGTAAAAGGGAGATGTAATCCTCATTTCTTGACCACCTTTTCATCATAAAAGAGCCAAATTCATTGCAAAAAGGAGATTGGGAGTCCATAGCAGAAAAATAGAGAGAGCTACGGGAGAAGCTTGGAGTCTGCAGAAATGTAGCTCTTTCATCTTCCTAGTGTTAGTTTAGCTTAGTATAGAGTAGTGTAGCTTTTCCATTCTTGTTTATTATCTAGATTAGGATGAGGATGGAGGATGAAGAAGGCAAGGAAGAAAGCTCATGTGACAAGGGTTGTATTCCTTCCAAATTCTTTATCTTTTGTATTTGATTCCAATTTTAGTTAATATACAAGTTCTGGATTTTGTGTTCATTATGTGTTTCTAAAGTTTATACCTTGGGTTTGGTTGAACTTTCTATAATTGTTAGTGTTTTTTATTTGGTTATTTGATTGCTAGGATTTGAGCAAGTTATTTAGCACTTTGGCTCTTTAAATCATGATTAATCTGGTACCATTAATTGTGATTATCTAAGGTGTTGTTTCTGCAATGGAAATTGAGATTTAACACTGGTTCAAGAAGTGCTAAACATAGGGAATACACTCACGAAAGTAGAGGTGCATCTATGTGGTTTTTAGTGATTCATTTCATGTAATTTCATTGAAGAAATGAACTTGTAGCTAATTTCATAACCATGAGAATAGGTATGGATTAGTTATAAGTATAATTGATTCACTACGAAAGTAGGATTCAAATGCATAAGGAAATTACATCATAACTAGCCTAGATGTAGTACTTAATGATCCAAATATAGCACTTGCATGAGTAGTTAGGGATACCACAACCTAAGGAGCTTTCATTTGCTATTTTGTTGCATAATTTCAGTAGGTTTTAATTTGTTATAATTCATTGATAGTCTAAATAATAGAGAAGCTTTAGTAATACCGGTAATTGTTCACTCTTCCCTGTGGGATCGACCCGATATATACCCTAAACTACTAGTTGATCTGTATACTTGCAGTGAACGGGTGTAATTCGATTTTTTTTTAACTTGTACGTATGTAAAATGCCCGTCAAGTTTTTGGCGCCGTTGCCGGGGAAGATTTGGCAATATCGGTGTGAAGAGTAACTTTATTAGTTTAGACATTTTATTAGTTATTGTGTGAATGTTATTTTCTGTCATTTTAGTATTTTCTGTGTGTATGCATTTTATCACCTATTCTTCTTACTAATTTTGCTCTTAAGTTGTTTAAAAGCAATTTTAGGTGATGAGAAGGGTATGACAATTTGGAGGACAATGCTTGAGAAATGGAAGATTGGTAATGGATGGTTACCAAGTGCAAAGCTCCTTTAATAGAGGTAACCAAGAATTTACTGAATGTATGTCTTTTGAAGATGGTTTAAGGTGCTTAAAGGCAAAATTTGATGTAATTAAGTTACAAGTTCAAATGGACACCATGATGCATGAAATTGAGCAGAGAAGGAATGTTAATGCTTTTAATTCTTATCATGTGATTTGTGACTTGTGTGGAGATTATCATGCTACTAACACATGCATGCAAGCACAAAATGTGGATTATTATGATGAATTAGAGCATTACAATCCCTGTTTTGATCGATATAGTGCTAATGCTTATGGTTGGGATAATCAATGTGTATATAGTGATTCTCCATATTCTTATGATTACCAACCTGAAAGTGTCCAATATGAATCAAAACCATCTTGGGAGTTGGCAATTGAAATGGTAGCTAATGATTCTAAGCCATCTTGGGAGTTAGCTATAGAAAAATTAGCTAATGTGACTTCCGACCGTTTTGATAGGATTGAGGAAAGGATAGATGAATTGGCTTCTCACTTTGGTAGAATACATGAGCAATTGAATGCATTGTGTGAAGTTATTTCCTCTAATAATGTGCAAAATGATCCTAGCATGAATGATGGGAATGTTGTATGTGAAAATGGGTTGCATTTTGATGAAAATGATGAATCTCAATTGTGTTTCAATGAGCAAATGTCCATTTCACATGATAATATCTTTGGAACTAACTTTGAGCCTCAAGAGGTGAGTTTTAATGACTCATTTTTCACCCCTCTTGAGGAGTGCAGTGAAAGTATAGGTTCTAAAGGTATTCTTGCCCAAGATACTCTTATGACATGTCCTTTGGTAAATTCTCAAGTGTTGCATATTCAAGGTAATATCTATGGAACACTTGGAATATGTAAGTCACTTCCATCTCTCATATCATTAGATCATGTGGCTTTTTCTATTAAGTCACCTTACAATGATCCACCAAGGCATAAAATGGTGGATTATTCGTTAACAAAATCTCCTTGAAAAATGAGGTGAAATAGTCAAGCTATTGACTTTAAAAAAGCGCTTATTGGGAGGCAACCCAATGTTTTGGTTATTTATGTTATTTTGGTGTGATTTTATGTTTAAAATATGTGTTTGAGTTATTTTGTTATTTTTCATTTGTAGGTATTGGAAATGAAAGCAAAAGTGACCAAATGAGGTGAAAAAGGCGAAGTTTGATCAAGGAACTCAACCCCTCGATTTGAGTAATTGTTGTTTTTGATTCGTTACAAGGGGTTAAAATGCATGTTTTGATCATTTTACATGTGCATGCATTGAGTATTTTAGCAAACAAATGATCTTTGATGCATTTTGGGAAATTGGGGTATCATTTGTAATTATTCAAAAGTTAAATTTCTGCTAAATTTCGCAGCAGAAAACGCGTTTTTCAAAGAAACGCGCCACTGAATCGCGTTTTCATTAAATCGCGTTTTCAATTCTGTGCCTATAATGAATAAAACGCGCCTTCAAAACGCGACAGGAAGTCGCGTTTTCTACCACGTCGCGTTTTCCAGCCTGTTCAGAAACCAAAAACGCGCCTTCAAATACGCGACTTAAAGTCGCATTTTTAAGCATAGCCGCGTTTTCGATCCTGCAAGATATGTGAAGAAACGCGACTTCACAAAACACAGCTTGGTGGCGCGTTTTGATGAGTCGCGTTGTCTGAGCATTTTTTTTTTTTTTTAAAAAAAATGCAGCTTCCTTGATTCTCTTTTTCTTCTTTTCCTCATATATTTTCTTGTACCTTGAGTTGCTTATTGTGTATTTTTTTATAGGTACATCACCAAAACAAGGGCTTGAAGTTACGGATCGCCGTTTTGATGTCTTGAGCCTTTGTTATCACTTTTGTTTCTCATTTTCCATTTTTAGGTTTATATCACTAATGGTTACCAAATGGAACTCATGAAGCAATGAAGACAAGCGAACAACGTACCTTGAAGCTTCATATTCAATCACATCATAGGGGAGTATTACTTTCTTTATCTTGATTTTCCTTTTTACACATTGAGGACAATGTGTATGTTAAGTGTGGGGGGAGAATTGAGATTACATATATTGTATGTGATTGACTTATTAGTTGCAAATGTTGGACTTGTGTTAAAATTCAAAATTTTTCTACAATCTTGTCCAAAATTGCAAACTTGCCTCAACAATTTTTAAATTTTTTCGATTTTATCCAAGGGGTAACAAGTTCCATACCATTAATAGTTCAAATTCCTTCTACATTTGAGATAAATATATGTGGTTTAAGCACTTCTTTTCTCATTTAACTTGGAAATGACTATTATGTGATTATAATTTTTACATTTGTAGGAAAGTATATCTTTTAAAGTGGAGAAAATTATGCCTATATATTTTTTTGCATATTTGATGAAATTTCTTCTCTTTATTGGATTTTATAAGTTAAGTGATAAATATGGTCAATAATTGCAATACTCTTCTCATGATTATGCTTTCGAGGGAATGTTATTATCTTTACTTTAAAAAAAATGAAAAAAAATGAAGAAACAAAAGAAAAAGACAAAAATAGAATAAGATTTGTTCTACTCCAATGATTCTTGTACTTAGTAACCGGGTGTCTTCATCTAAAAATGTAGACTTTCGCGTAAAACGGTACTTGAATTAAGAGTATGCAAAGCAACTTGAGTGTGTGAAGTGTTGAGTAACCGGTGATCTTCATCTAAAAATGTCGATCCTCGCGTAAAAAGATACCTTCACAACTTAAGTAATATTTAGCTATATTATATAAATAAATCCCTCTTTAAAGTTAAATAAGAAGATGATCATGGGTTTAGAAAGCATATTATTGGCCATATGAGTTACTTGCGTATGAAATTGGTTAAGGATGAGAAATTGACTTGAATTTGTTATAATGGTGGTATAATTGGCTCTCCTTTACTCGATATTATGAGTACTTGAACTTAATTGAATAATTGCATAATGGTTATTTACTTTGTTTTGCGGAAATGAAGTTGAAATGCTACATATGTTTATTTTCAAATTTTGATCATTGTTGGTTTGTATTTCTAATTGCTTGAGGACAAGCAATGATTTAAGTGTGGGGGAGTTTGATAAGTGACTAATTTACGTAATAATTGTATGACATTTTATATTATTTTTAGTCACTTTAGTTATATTATTGGTAGAATATGAATCATTTTGGCTATAATTGGTGAAAAATGCTTTTAAGTGATTAAATGAGGTTTTTATCACTTTTTACTTGGATTTTGTGTATTTTGACAGTTTTGACACATTTTCGTATTTCGGCTATAACTTGAGTTACAATGATCGGATTGGGATGATTCTTGAATCCATTTAAAGATAAGAGATAGATCTACAACTTTGGTGAAGACATCTAAATCCAGTTTGAAGGTTTTCCAGGTCAAAATGCCGAATTACAATAGCAAATTTCTACTGGTCGAAGCTGGAACAGGGCAATGAGCAGGCGAGAGTATTTCAGTCATATATCAGCCTACACAGATCCAAATGAGGTGATTCTTGATGCATTAGAAAGATAACTCAAAAGGCTACAACTTTCGTGTTTTAAACATGAGCTGGTTCAGCCTCTAACATCAAGAAAAGATTGGTTGAAGTTGGGCCAAAAACAGAGCAAGTGATCCACACTCGGATCCACTATTCATCCGAACCCTCGGTTGTTTCTGGGTTAGTGGAATCGAGCTCGGATCCATACGGATCCGAGGTACTGTAGCAGCTCGGATCACTGGTCAGAAAAGGCTGCTCTGTGCGCGTAAAACTCAATTTCACCTCCACCAACTCACATTGGATGCTAGACATGTGAGAAACATTCCCAGCTGTAAAAGGGAGATGTAATCCTCATTTCTTGACCACCTTTTCATCATAAAAGAGCCAAATTCATTGCAAAAAGGAGATTGGGAGTCCATAGCAGAAAAATAGAGAGAGCTACGGGAGAAGCTTGGAGTCTGCAGAAATGTAGCTCTTTCATCTTCCTAGTGTTAGTTTAGCTTAGTATAGAGTAGTGTAGCTTTTCCATTCTTGTTTATTATCTAGATTAGGATGAGGATGGAGGATGAAGAAGGCAAGGAAGAAAGCTCATGTGACAAGGGTTGTATTCCTTCCAAATTCTTTATCTTTTGTATTTGATTCCAATTTTAGTTAATATACAAGTTCTGGATTTTGTGTTCATTATGTGTTTCTAAAGTTTATACCTTGGGTTTGGTTGAACTTTCTATAATTGTTAGTGTTTTTTATTTGGTTATTTGATTGCTAGGATTTGAGCAAGTTATTTAGCACTTTGGCTCTTTAAATCATGATTAATCTGGTACCATTAATTGTGATTATCTAAGGTGTTGTTTCTGCAATGGAAATTGAGATTTAACACTGGTTCAAGAAGTGCTAAACATAGGGAGTACACTCACGAAAGTAGAGGTGCATCTATGTGGTTTTTAGTGATTCATTTCATGTAATTTCATTGAAGAAATGAACTTGTAGCTAATTTCATAACCATGAGAATAGGTATGGATTAGTTATAAGTATAATTGATTCACTACGAAAGTAGGATTCAAATGCATAAGAAAATTACACCATAACTAGCCTAGATGTAGTACTTAATGATCCAAATATAGCACTTGCATGAGTAGTTAGGGATACCACAACCTAAGGAGCTTTCATTTGCTATTTTGTTGCATAATTTCAGTAGGTTTTAATTTGTTATAATTCATTGATAGTCTAAATAATAGAGAAGCTTTAGTAATACCGGTAATTGTTCACTCTTCCCTGTGGGATCGACCCGATATATACCCTAAACTACTAGTTGATCTGTATACTTGCAGTGAACGGGTGTAATTCGATTTTTTTTTAACTTGTACGTATGTAAAATGCCCGTCAAGTTTTTGGCGCCGTTGCCGGGGAAGATTTGGCAATATCGGTGTGAAGAGTAACTTTATTAGTTTAGACATTTTATTAGTTATTGTGTGAATGTTATTTTCTGTCATTTTAGTATTTTCTGTGTGTATGCATTTTATCACCTATTCTTCTTACTAATTTTGCTCTTAAGTTGTTTAAAAGCAATTTTAGGTGATGAGAAGGGTATGACAATTTGGAGGACAATGCTTGAGAAATGGAAGATTGGTAATGGATGGTTACCAAGTGCAAAGCTCCTTTAATAGAGGTAACCAAGAATTTACTGAATGTATGTCTTTTGAAGATGGTTTAAGGTGCTTAAAGGCAAAATTTGATGTAATTAAGTTACAAGTTCAAATGGACACCATGATGCATGAAATTGAGCAGAGAAGGAATGTTAATGCTTTTAATTCTTATCATGTGATTTGTGACTTGTGTGGAGATTATCATGCTACTAACACATGCATGCAAGCACAAAATGTGGATTATTATGATGAATTAGAGCATTACAATCCCTGTTTTGATCGATATAGTGCTAATGCTTATGGTTGGGATAATCAATGTGTATATAGTGATTCTCCATATTCTTATGATTACCAACCTGAAAGTGTCCAATATGAATCAAAACCATCTTGGGAGTTGGCAATTGAAATGGTAGCTAATGATTCTAAGCCATCTTGGGAGTTAGCTATAGAAAAATTAGCTAATGTGACTTCCGACCGTTTTGATAGGATTGAGGAAAGGATAGATGAATTGGCTTCTCACTTTGGTAGAATACATGAGCAATTGAATGCATTGTGTGAAGTTATTTCCTCGAATAATGTGCAAAATGATCCTAGCATGAATGATGGGAATGTTGTATGTGAAAATGGGTTGCATTTTGATGAAAATGATGAATCTCAATTGTGTTTCAATGAGCAAATGTCCATTTCACATGATAATATCTTTGGAACTAACTTTGAGCCTCAAGAGGTGAGTTTTAATGACTCATTTTTCACCCCTCTTGAGGAGTGCAGTGAAAGTATAGGTTCTAAAGGTATTCTTGCCCAAGATACTCTTATGACATGTCCTTTGGTAAATTCTCAAGTGTTGCATATTCAAGGTAATATCTATGGAACACTTGGAATATGTAAGTCACTTCCATCTCTCATATCATTAGATCATGTGGCTTTTTCTATTAAGTCACCTTACAATGATCCACCAAGGCATAAAATGGTGGATTATTCGTTAACAAAATCTCCTTGAAAAATGAGGTGAAATAGTCAAGCTATTGACTTTAAAAAAGCGCTTATTGGGAGGCAACCCAATATTTTGGTTATTTATGTTATTTTGGTGTGATTTTATGTTTAAAATATGTGTTTGAGTTATTTTGTTATTTTTCATTTGTAGGTATTGGAAATGAAAGCAAAAGTGACCAAATGAGGTGAAAAAGGCGAAGTTTGATCAAGGAACTCAACCCCTCGATTTGAGTAATTGTTGTTTTTGATTCGTTACAAGGGGTTAAAATGCATGTTTTGATCATTTTACATGTGCATGCATTGAGTATTTTAGCAAACAAATGATCTTTGATGCATTTTGGGAAATTGGGGTATCATTTGTAATTATTCAAAAGTTAAATTTCTGCTAAATTTCGCAGCAGAAAACGCGTTTTTCAAAGAAACGCGCCACTGAATCGCGTTTTCATTAAATCGCGTTTTCAATTCTGTGCCTATAATGAATAAAACGCGCCTTCAAAACGCGACAGGAAGTCGCGTTTTCTACCACGTCGCGTTTTCCAGCCTGTTCAGAAACCAAAAACGCGCCTTCAAATACGCGACTTAAAGTCGCATTTTTAAGCATAGCCGCGTTTTCGATCCTGCAAGATATGTGAAGAAACGCGACTTCACAAAACACAGCTTGGTGGCGCGTTTTGATGAGTCGCGTTGTCTGAGCATTTTTTTTTTTTTTTTTTTAAAAAAATGCAGCTTCCTTGATTCTCTTTTTCTTCTTTTCCTCATATATTTTCTTGTACCTTGAGTTGCTTATTGTGTATTTTTTTATAGGTACATCACCAAAACAAGGGCTTGAAGTTACGGATCGCCGTTTTGATGTCTTGAGCCTTTGTTATCACTTTTGTTTCTCATTTTCCATTTTTAGGTTTATATCACTAATGGTTACCAAATGGAACTCATGAAGCAATGAAGACAAGCGAACAACGTACCTTGAAGCTTCATATTCAATCACATCATAGGGGAGTATTACTTTCTTTATCTTGATTTTCCTTTTTACACATTGAGGACAATGTGTATGTTAAGTGTGGGGGGAGAATTGAGATTACATATATTGTATGTGATTGACTTATTAGTTGCAAATGTTGGACTTGTGTTAAAATTCAAAATTTTTCTACAATCTTGTCCAAAATTGCAAACTTGCCTCAACAATTTTTAAATTTTTTCGATTTTATCCAAGGGGTAACAAGTTCCATACCATTAATAGTTCAAATTCCTTCTACATTTGAGATAAATATATGTGGTTTAAGCACTTCTTTTCTCATTTAACTTGGAAATGACTATTATGTGATTATAATTTTTACATTTGTAGGAAAGTATATCTTTTAAAGTGGAGAAAATTATGCCTATATATTTTTTTGCATATTTGATGAAATTTCTTCTCTTTATTGGATTTTATAAGTTAAGTGATAAATATGGTCAATAATTGCAATACTCTTCTCATGATTTTGCTTTCGAGGGAATGTTATTATCTTTACTTTAAAAAAAATGAAAAAAAATGAAGAAACAAAAGAAAAAGACAAAAATAGAATAAGATTTGTTCTACTCCAATGATTCTTGTACTTAGTAACCGGGTGTCTTCATCTAAAAATGTAGACTTTCGCGTAAAACGGTACTTGAATTAAGAGTATGCAAAGCAACTTGAGTGTGTGAAGTGTTGAGTAACCGGTGATCTTCATCTAAAAATGTCGATCCTCGCGTAAAAAGATACCTTCACAACTTAAGTAATATTTAGCTATATTATATAAATAAATCCCTCTTTAAAGTTAAATAAGAAGATGATCATGGGTTTAGAAAGCATATTATTGGCCATATGAGTTACTTGCGTATGAAATTGGTTAAGGATGAGAAATTGACTTGAATTTGTTATAATGGTGGTATAATTGGCTCTCCTTTACTCGATATTATGAGTACTTGAACTTAATTGAATAATTGCATAATGGTTATTTACTTTGTTTTGCGGAAATGAAGTTGAAATGCTACATATGTTTATTTTCAAATTTTGATCATTGTTGGTTTGTATTTCTAATTGCTTGAGGACAAGCAATGATTTAAGTGTGGGGGAGTTTGATAAGTGACTAATTTACGTAATAATTGTATGACATTTTATATTATTTTTAGTCACTTTAGTTATATTATTGGTAGAATATGAATCATTTTGGCTATAATTGGTGAAAAATGCTTTTAAGTGATTAAATGAGGTTTTTATCACTTTTTACTTGGATTTTGTGTATTTTGACAGTTTTGACACATTTTCGTATTTCGGCTATAACTTGAGTTACAATGATCGGATTGGGATGATTCTTGAATCCATTTAAAGATAAGAGATAGATCTACAACTTTGGTGAAGACATCTAAATCCAGTTTGAAGGTTTTCCAGGTCAAAATGCCGAATTACAATAGCAAATTTCTACTGGTCGAAGCTGGAACAGGGCAATGAGCAGGCGAGAGTATTTCAGTCATATATCAGCCTACACAGATCCAAATGAGGTGATTCTTGATGCATTAGAAAGATAACTCAAAAGGCTACAACTTTCGTGTTTTAAACATGAGCTGGTTCAGCCTCTAACATCAAGAAAAGATTGGTTGAAGTTGGGCCAAAAACAGAGCAAGTGATCCACACTCGGATCCACTATTCATCCGAACCCTCGGTTGTTTCTGGGTTAGTGGAATCGAGCTCGGATCCATACGGATCCGAGGTACTGTAGCAGCTCGGATCACTGGTCAGAAAAGGCTGCTCTGTGCGCGTAAAACTCAATTTCACCTCCACCAACTCACATTGGATGCTAGACATGTGAGAAACATTCCCAGCTGTAAAAGGGAGATGTAATCCTCATTTCTTGACCACCTTTTCATCATAAAAGAGCCAAATTCATTGCAAAAAGGAGATTGGGAGTCCATAGCAGAAAAATAGAGAGAGCTACGGGAGAAGCTTGGAGTCTGCAGAAATGTAGCTCTTTCATCTTCCTAGTGTTAGTTTAGCTTAGTATAGAGTAGTGTAGCTTTTCCATTCTTGTTTATTATCTAGATTAGGATGAGGATGGAGGATGAAGAAGGCAAGGAAGAAAGCTCATGTGACAAGGGTTGTATTCCTTCCAAATTCTTTATCTTTTGTATTTGATTCCAATTTTAGTTAATATACAAGTTCTGGATTTTGTGTTCATTATGTGTTTCTAAAGTTTATACCTTGGGTTTGGTTGAACTTTCTATAATTGTTAGTGTTTTTTATTTGGTTATTTGATTGCTAGGATTTGAGCAAGTTATTTAGCACTTTGGCTCTTTAAATCATGATTAATCTGGTACCATTAATTGTGATTATCTAAGGTGTTGTTTCTGCAATGGAAATTGAGATTTAACACTGGTTCAAGAAGTGCTAAACATAGGGAGTACACTCACGAAAGTAGAGGTGCATCTATGTGGTTTTTAGTGATTCATTTCATGTAATTTCATTGAAGAAATGAACTTGTAGCTAATTTCATAACCATGAGAATAGGTATGGATTAGTTATAAGTATAATTGATTCACTACGAAAGTAGGATTCAAATGCATAAGAAAATTACACCATAACTAGCCTAGATGTAGTACTTAATGATCCAAATATAGCACTTGCATGAGTAGTTAGGGATACCACAACCTAAGGAGCTTTCATTTGCTATTTTGTTGCATAATTTCAGTAGGTTTTAATTTGTTATAATTCATTGATAGTCTAAATAATAGAGAAGCTTTAGTAATACCGGTAATTGTTCACTCTTCCCTGTGGGATCGACCCGATATATACCCTAAACTACTAGTTGATCTGTATACTTGCAGTGAACGGGTGTAATTCGATTTTTTTTTAACTTGTACGTATGTAAAATGCCCGTCAAGTTTTTGGCGCCGTTGCCGGGGAAGATTTGGCAATATCGGTGTGAAGAGTAACTTTATTAGTTTAGACATTTTATTAGTGTGAATGTTATTTTCTGTCATTTTAGTATTTTCTGTGTGTATGCATTTTATCACCTATTCTTCTTACTAATTTTGCTCTTAAGTTGTTTAAAAGCAATTTTAGGTGATGAGAAGGGTATGACAATTTGGAGGACAATGCTTGAGAAATGGAAGATTGGTAATGGATGGTTACCAAGTGCAAAGCTCCTTTAATAGAGGTAACCAAGAATTTACTGAATGTATGTCTTTTGAAGATGGTTTAAGGTGCTTAAAGGCAAAATTTGATGTAATTAAGTTACAAGTTCAAATGGACACCATGATGCATGAAATTGAGCAGAGAAGGAATGTTAATGCTTTTAATTCTTATCATGTGATTTGTGACTTGTGTGGAGATTATCATGCTACTAACACATGCATGCAAGCACAAAATGTGGATTATTATGATGAATTAGAGCATTACAATCCCTGTTTTGATCGATATAGTGCTAATGCTTATGGTTGGGATAATCAATGTGTATATAGTGATTCTCCATATTCTTATGATTACCAACCTGAAAGTGTCCAATATGAATCAAAACCATCTTGGGAGTTGGCAATTGAAATGGTAGCTAATGATTCTAAGCCATCTTGGGAGTTAGCTATAGAAAAATTAGCTAATGTGACTTCCGACCGTTTTGATAGGATTGAGGAAAGGATAGATGAATTGGCTTCTCACTTTGGTAGAATACATGAGCAATTGAATGCATTGTGTGAAGTTATTTCCTCGAATAATGTGCAAAATGATCCTAGCATGAATGATGGGAATGTTGTATGTGAAAATGGGTTGCATTTTGATGAAAATGATGAATCTCAATTGTGTTTCAATGAGCAAATGTCCATTTCACATGATAATATCTTTGGAACTAACTTTGAGCCTCAAGAGGTGAGTTTTAATGACTCATTTTTCACCCCTCTTGAGGAGTGCAGTGAAAGTATAGGTTCTAAAGGTATTCTTGCCCAAGATACTCTTATGACATGTCCTTTGGTAAATTCTCAAGTGTTGCATATTCAAGGTAATATCTATGGAACACTTGGAATATGTAAGTCACTTCCATCTCTCATATCATTAGATCATGTGGCTTTTTCTATTAAGTCACCTTACAATGATCCACCAAGGCATAAAATGGTGGATTATTCGTTAACAAAATCTCCTTGAAAAATGAGGTGAAATAGTCAAGCTATTGACTTTAAAAAAGCGCTTATTGGGAGGCAACCCAATATTTTGGTTATTTATGTTATTTTGGTGTGATTTTATGTTTAAAATATGTGTTTGAGTTATTTTGTTATTTTTCATTTGTAGGTATTGGAAATGAAAGCAAAAGTGACCAAATGAGGTGAAAAAGGCGAAGTTTGATCAAGGAACTCAACCCCTCGATTTGAGTAATTGTTGTTTTTGATTCGTTACAAGGGGTTAAAATGCATGTTTTGATCATTTTACATGTGCATGCATTGAGTATTTTAGCAAACAAATGATCTTTGATGCATTTTGGGAAATTGGGGTATCATTTGTAATTATTCAAAAGTTAAATTTCTGCTAAATTTCGCAGCAGAAAACGCGTTTTTCAAAGAAACGCGCCACTGAATCGCGTTTTCATTAAATCGCGTTTTCAATTCTGTGCCTATAATGAATAAAACGCGCCTTCAAAACGCGACAGGAAGTCGCGTTTTCTACCACGTCGCGTTTTCCAGCCTGTTCAGAAACCAAAAACGCGCCTTCAAATACGCGACTTAAAGTCGCATTTTTAAGCATAGCCGCGTTTTCGATCCTGCAATATATGTGAAGAAACGCGACTTCACAAAACACAGCTTGGTGGCGCGTTTTGATGAGTCGCGTTGTCTGAGCATTTTTTTTTTTTTTTTTTTAAAAAATGCAGCTTCCTTGATTCTCTTTTTCTTCTTTTTTCCCTCAATATATTTTCTTGTACCTTGAGTTGCTTATTGTGTATTTTTATAGGTACATCACAAACAAGGGCTTGAAGTTACGGATCGCCGTTTTGATGTCTTGAGCCTTTGTTATCACTTTGTTTCTCATTTTCCATTTTTAGGTTTATATCACTAAATGGTTCCCAATGGAACTCATGAAGCAATGAAGACAAGCGAACAACGTACCTTGAAGCTTCATAAATTCAATCACATCATAGGGGAGTATTACTTTCTTTATCTTGATTTTCCTTTTTACACATTGAGGACAATGTGTATGTTAAGTGTGGGGGGAGAATTGAGATTACATATATTGTATGTGATTGACTTATTAGTTGCAAATGTTGGACTTGTGTTAAAATTCAAAATTTTTCTACAATCTTGTCCAAAATTGCAAACTTGCCTCAACAATTTTTAAATTTTTTCGATTTTATCCAAGGGGTAACAAGTTCCATACCATTAATAGTTCAAATTCCTTCTACATTTGAGATAAATATATGTGGTTTAAGCACTTCTTTTCTCATTTAACTTGGAAATGACTATTATGTGATTATAATTTTTGCATTTGTAGGAAAGTATATCTTTTAAAGTGGAGAAAATTATGCCTATATATTTTTTTTGCATATTTGATGAAATTTCTTCTCTTTATTGGATTTTATAAGTTAAGTGATAAATATGGTCAATAATTGCAATACTCTTCTCATGATTATGCTTTCGAGGGAATGTTATTATCTTTACTTTAAAAAAAATGAAAAAAAATTAAGAAACAAAAGAAAAAGACAAAAATAGAATAAGATTTGTTCTACTCCAATGATTCTTGTACTTAGTAACCGGGTGTCTTCATCTAAAAATGTAGACTTTCGCGTAAAACGGTACTTGAATTAAGAGTATGCAAAGCAACTTGAGTGTGTGAAGTGTTGAGTAACCGGTGATCTTCATCTAAAAATGTCGATCCTCGCGTAAAAAGGATACCTTCACAACTTAGGTAATATTTAGCTATATTATATATAATAAAATCCCTCTTTAAAATTAAATAAGAAGATGATCATGGGTTTAGAAAGCATATTATTGGCCATATGAGTTACTTGCGTATGAAATTGGTTAAGGATGAGAAATTGACTTGAATTTGTTATAATGGTGGTATAATTGGCTCTCCTTTACTCGATATTATGAGTACTTGAACTTAATTGAATAATTGCATAATGGTTATTTACTTTGTTTTGCGGAAATGAAGTTGAAATGCTACATATGTTTATTTTCAAATTTTGATCATTGTTGGTTTGTATTTCTAATTGCTTGAGGACAAGCAATGATTTAAGTGTGGGGGAGTTTGATAAGTGACTAATTTACGTAATAATTGTATGACATTTTATATTATTTTACTCACTTTAGTTAATAGTTATTGGTAGAATATGAATCATTTGGCTATAATTGGTGAAAAATGCTTTTAGAGGTGATTAAATGAGGTTTTTATCACTTTTTACTTGGATTTGTGTATTTTTGACAGTTTGACACATTTTCGTATTTCGGCTATAACTTGAGTTACAATGATCGGGATTGGAGTTCTTGAATCCATTTAAAGATAGAGAGATAGATCTATCAACTTTGGGTGAAGATCTAAATCCAGTTTGAAGGTTTTCCAGGTCAAAATGCCGATTACAATAGGCAAATTTCTAAACTGGTCGAAAGCTGGACAGGGCAATGAGCAGGCGAGAGGTATTTTCAGTCATATATCCAAGCCACACAGAATTCCAAATGAGGTGATTCTTTGAATGCATTAGAAAGATAATCAAAAAGGCTACAACTTTCGTAGTTTTAAACATGAGCTGGTTCAAAGCCTCTAACATCAAAGAAAAGATTGGTTGAAGTGGGCCAAAAACAGAGCAAGTGATCGACACTCGATGCCACGTATTCAATTCGAACCTCGGTTGTTTCTGGGTTAGTGGAATCGAGCTCGGATCCAATACGGATCCGAGGTACTGTAGAGCTCGATCACTGGTCAGAAAAGGCTGCTCTGTGGCGCGTAACACTCAATTTTCAACCTCCACAACTCACATTGGATGCTAAGAACATGTGAGAAACATTCCCAGCTGTAAAAGTGAGATGTAATCCTCATTTCTTGACCACCTTTTCATCATAAAAGAGCCAAATTCATTGCAAAAAGGAGATTGGGAGTCCATAGCAGAAAAATAGAGAGAGCTACGGGAGAAGCTTGGAGTCTGCAGAAATGTAGCTCTTTCATCTTCCTAGTGTTAGTTTAGCTTAGTATAGAGTAGTGTAGCTTTTCCATTCTTGTTTATTATCTAGATTAGGATGAGGATGGAGGATGAAGAAGGCAAGGAAGAAAGCTCATGTGACAAGGGTTGTATTCCTTCCAAATTCTTTATCTTTTGTATTTGATTCCAATTTTAGTTAATATACAAGTTCTGGATTTTGTGTTCATTATGTGTTTCTAAAGTTTATACCTTGGGTTTGGTTGAACTTTCTATAATTGTTAGTGTTTTTTATTTGGTTATTTGATTGCTAGGATTTGAGCAAGTTATTTAGCACTTTGGCTCTTTAAATCATGATTAATCTGGTACCATTAATTGTGATTATCTAAGGTGTTGTTTCTGCAATGGAAATTGAGATTTAACACTGGTTCAAGAAGTGCTAAACATAGGGAATACACTCACGAAAGTAGAGGTGCATCTATGTGGTTTTTAGTGATTCATTTCATGTAATTTCATTGAAGAAATGAACTTGTAGCTAATTTCATAACCATGAGAATAGGTATGGATTAGTTATAAGTATAATTGATTCACTACGAAAGTAGGATTCAAATGCATAAGAAAATTACACCATAACTAGCCTAGATGTAGTACTTAATGATCCAAATATAGCACTTGCATGAGTAGTTAGGGATACCACAACCTAAGGAGCTTTCATTTGCTATTTTGTTGCATAATTTCAGTAGGTTTTAATTTGTTTATAATTCATTGATAGTCTAAATAATAGAGAAGCTTTAGTAATACCGGTAATTGTTCACTCTTCCCTGTGGGATCGACCCGATATATACCCTAAACTACTAGTTGATCTGTATACTTGCAGTGAACGGGTGTAATTCGATTTTTTTTTAACTTGTACGTATGTAAAATGCCCGTCAAGTTTTTGGCGCCGTTGCCGGGGAAGATTTGGAAATATCGGTGTGAAGAGTAACTTTATTAGTTTAGACATTTTATTAGTTATTGTGTGAATGTTATTTTCTGTCATTTTAGTATTTTCTGTGTGTATGCATTTTATCACCTATTCTTCTTACTAATTTTGCTCTTAAGTTGTTTAAAAGCAATTTTAGGTGATGAGAAGGGTAGGACAATTTGGAGGACAA
>NW_020862980.1:0-59428 GCF_003713205.1 Coffea eugenioides
TGAATGATTTTGCAACTATTTAGTTGTTGAATGTGTGTGATTTGTACCCAATAAGATGGCTCTTATGCTTATGTACTACTTTGAGTGTATATCATTTTGAGTACCTAGAACACTATTTCTGCACTATCTTAACATATGAACTCCATGAGTAGTCTTGAATGAATAATTGTTAGAAATGCATTCTTCAATTGAGTGCATGACTATGACACGTTGAAGAATAGTGGTATCAAGATGTATAAAAAAAAAAAACTGTAATTATGAGGGTTCAAGTTATATTTAAATAGTGGGGGTTTAAAATTCTCTAGTTTTGTCTTGAATTCATATGATATTAGTCAAGCTTAAGGTTTGCATTTTCACAAGCAATAAACGGTATTGATAATACATGAAGAAAAGATTATACTGTCACCAAGGAAAAATTATATACATGGATAATAGCTTTGGTGGCTTGAAGTTGTGAAATATAAAGTTATTAGCCATATAATTCTCAACAACTCTATTCTCTTGACTTGTATTGTGTTAAAATTGTGAAAATGAACTTTTGAGTTGAAAATGTGATGTTGTACATTGAAAAATATGTATTCGAGTCAAAGGCCATAAATTTGCAGGTAACCAACAACTTTGGGATTTGTATTAAATTATTGCATGTTGTTTGCTATGTGGTTGTCTTTATATTTAATGCAAACTGGAATACTTAATTTCCTTGCCAAGCATGACTATAGTGAGACTATGCTTGGATGGAAACACGGACAGTGGATGTTGACTAAGCTGGTAGCTATGAATTTTGAAACCTTTGGATTTTTCATTATAAGGCTTGCATTACTTGCAAGTTGAATTTTGAAATTAAAACATAATAGTTCATTGACTATTATATTTTTTGAATTTTTTTAATCTCTAATTTGAGTTGTGCAGATTAAAAAGTGAGGCATGATTTGGATAGATTTGAATTACTTATGAAGTTTTCTTGCAAAAGAAAATTCATTGAGGACTATGAGAGTGGCGGGTTACTAGATTACTAGCCACTGAGAAGATTACAGAAATGATGGAAATTAATGTGGCTTTGCTTGATGTGAGCAAATATATGCCCATTCTATTTGCTCAATTTGTGAGTATAACATAATTATTTTTTTTTGAATCTATTCTAACTTTATTTTGAGTAGTGTAGACGAGCATTCACTGAAAAATATGACATGAGGTGAAGGTACTTGAAATATTTTTTGATATTTTTGCAAAAGTAAAAATAATCATGGAGTTTTTTGAGAATGGCTTCTAGTGCATCACTAGACTACTGGCCATAGAAAAAATTAAAAAAATTACTTATGAGTAAATATACGCCTACACTATTTGGCAAAAATATATGGATGAGAAATTTCTCATCGAAGATTGGTTCCATGTATTTGGACCACTAAGCGATTATTTGAAAAAATTCGAGAATATCATATCTTTGTTATTTTATTTGTGTTGAAAAAATAAATCTCAAGCTTGAGTCAAGGATATGATACACATCGAGAGGGATAAGACAAAAGTCTAATATATGTTAAAAATCACCTATGAGGATACAACCACCTAGGGACTGGAGATCCCAAGAACTAGGTCAGAGACAAACGAATTATAGAGTGATTTGGTTGATTAATATGCACTACTTTGATTATATTGTCTATCCCTATGATGTAAGTGCATTTGTGATCCTATGACGATAAGTGAGGTTGGGATTTTTATTCCCTTAATGAGTTCTATAGCCCTTATGGGTGGGATGTCTAAGTCATAGGAGCATCCTTGATAGACTCACCTATATGAGTGTGGAAGTAGAGCCGCTTCCTATGAGAATTTGGGCTGGTTCTTTAGAGCACTCATGAAAACCGGGATAAAGCACAAGGCCATAAATGTGCTGGCTTATGAAACCTATTTTAGAACACTGAAAGGTTCATGTGTGTGATACGATTTCACGTGCCTTCAAATAGTCATCGTTTAAAGGCTACGTCCACTTTGACTCTAGCACGGGAATTGTTGAGCACTAAGTGAAGGTTTAAAGGCATTGCCACCTTCATTATGCATGAATTTTTAATCTTTGCCCTATTAAGTGTTAAGTTTTGAATATTATATTTTTTTATTAAAATAAGTGGGGGATTGTTGGATATTTTAATAAAAAATATCACATATTTATTTTGAATTCAAATAAAATAAATTACAAATTCTTTAAATAAATTTTCAGTTACAAATTGAAACATTTAAATGTGTAACTTATGGGATTTATGCCTTGCTTTTTAACTTATGTAATGATTAGGTTTTATGAAATCATTTAGTAATTTTTTCCGTTATACAATGAATCTAGACTTTTCAATTTGTAACTGAAATATGAGGTGTTAATTCCTATTAATGTTGGTATTTTAATATTCCAAATTTCTTAGCCTATATATAAGGCATCTATCAACCAAACCAAATATATAATTTGCTCTCTATACTACCTTCTATTTTTCCTCCACTACTATAAGAGTTTATAGGGCAAAGAACAGTGTTAGTGTGAGGTTTCTGTCTTGCTCCAATAGTGTAGATTGGAGTAGATTACAATGTATCCTGGAGTAGATTGGCTGGGCTGTTGTATCTGGAGGCGACGTGTTGAGACCTACTACACCGGAGGATACTTCGTAGGGGCGCGAATCGTCTTAAAGAGAGCGACTTGGTCCGCGCCTCAACCCATGCCAAATTAACATTTTTATGGTACAAATTATTTGCATTTTTAATGCAATATTGAGGTATGAATTTTGGTTAATTTATTTGTTAAAATTTATTAGAGAAATTATTGTTACTTATATGATTTATTTTGGTCTAGAACCAACAGAACCAGTTCCGTGAGGAAACAACGGGCAAAAAGCTTTGGACCAGGGGTTTTAGACAACAGAGTAAGAGCAGATTTGCTTGAAGTTAAAACAAACTTGGTTGAATCTTCGGGTGGGAAATTGTTGATTTTAAGATGATTTCGGTCATTAGATGGTGAAATGTTAGGCTTGACTTCAAAGTTCAAAGTTTATAAGGTTAAAGGGAAAGGAATATATTCAAGGCTGAAAAGGGTGAAGAACTTAGGTGGTGATGCCTTGTTCTTGGGTGACAATCATTCCATGTCCGTTTTAGCTTCTGAATTCCCAGGATGTCGGCCAAACTCGACATACTTCACCGATGACCATATGGAAAACTTTTACCGCAACGGGCCTCGAGACATGGCGATCTTTAACTTGAAGGATGAAAGCATCGAAAGCCATTATGTGCCGAATCTTATGGACAAAATAATGCCACCACCAGTATGGATCACACCCACGCTAGCAATGTCCAAATTCCGCTGACGGGGAAAAGGAAACAGAGAAGAAAGGAAATAAAGAAGAAACTCTTGAATGCCAAATTGCTTGAAGATGACTGAACATGAGATTCTCTTATTCCTCCTTTTACTTTGAGTATTTTTTTGCAGAAGATTTTTTACTGTAAGGTTTAGTGGTGCTTTACTGTTTAGTTAATAATGTTTTTTCAACAAGATATTCATTTAAATTATGACTGACTTTTCAAATTGGAACTGTAGCAGTTGATTGTTCTTAACACATATTGGACAATTTAACATGTGATCTTGTCTTGCTTTTGACTTTGCTACTTTGGTTTGTGGTAAACTTACTATTCTGTTCAGCTATAAATTGTGCATTGTGAGTATTTGTCGAATTTCTTTTGTTCACAAGAATCACAACTGATCTTTTACCGCACGATATCTGTACATGCATTCTGTGTTTCTTTTTCTTCTGTCTGTACAAATGTTTATTTTTTTGTATTAAATATAAACCATAATATATGTCTTTAGAGGACTCAGACCAAGCATTATATACATCATTGGGTCAAAGTAACCAGTCCAAATAAATCCTGGATAGGGACAAGGACTTCGTCTTTTTGACTAAGCAAGAAAGCAGATCATTTTAATTGCTGTCATTGATGCATAATGAAGTTAACTGCTCTTCGATCATGCGTCTGGTTGAGAAATGAAGCAAATTATTCTTGCTTAGCAGCAGAGGTAGGTCTCACTGTATGTCAACAACCACTAATTTGAATTCACTCACAGAAAGTCGATTTTAAGGTAGCTTTAAAGAACAACTGGAGTTCCTTATAGTCTTACACTGAATTTACCACTTTTATGCAGACTAGATATCAATCAGGAGACTTTTTTTTTTCCCTAACTTTAAAGAGGATCGATAGTGGTAAATTTATGATGAAATTTAAAATTTTTCTATAAATGGGGCTTTTTGAATGTAGCATTTTGTCTAAGTGATGTTCACATTTGCCAAATGCGAGCTCACTGAGCTCGCATTCAGCAAATGCGATTTATTATTGAATTTTTGATTTTACAAAAATCTAAAAAAAAAATATTTTGCTTCAGACCTAGCATTTGACAAATGCGAGGTCAGGCAACCTTCCCCACTCACCATAGATGCCTGCCTTCACTCCTCTGTTTCCTCTTGATTCCCTTCTTAAAGCCGTCTACTTCTGCTACTGAAATTTATACCCGCCATTAACATTTCAATTTATTAGTATAAATTACTTACCATTTGAATATCCTCCGGTCCAAGTCGAACTACTAGCATTTTTTTTAAACCAAAAAAAAATAATAGCAAAACGAAGGAGCTAAATTTGCAGAAAATGAGAGGAACAACAACAATGGTGTTGTTCCTGTTCATAATTGTTTTTCTTTCCGCCGCTTTGGCGTCGTTCACTACCAATGTTACGTTGGATCACCGTGCTTTAGTGATCGATGGCAAACGGAAAGTTCTGATATCCGATGCCATCCATTATCCTCGCAGCACTTCGCAAGGCAGTACAGTTCTCCTCCCCTGGACTTCAGTTTCAGACATATTAGTACTAATTTTTACATGCATTTATACGCTTTTTGCAAATTATTCATGTTAAGTGTGTGGAAATTTATTGGAAACATGGAAACACAGATGTGGCCGGACCTGATTCAGAAGTCCAAAGATGGAGGTTTGGATGCCTAACCGTCAAATGCGAGGTCTGAAGCAAAATTTTTTTTTTAGATTTTTGCAAAATCAGAAATTCAATAATAAATCACATTTGCTGAATGCAAGCTCAGTATTTGAGGGGTTGTTTGTGTTGGGGTTTCTAAGAATAGGTAGTTCGCATTTGCCGAATGCAAGCGCACTATGGGCCCCCTGTCCCGCCGTACTCTTTTGCCACGTTGATCCACTGGGCCATTTAAAATGTTATTGGGTTCTGCCACGTGAGCTCGCATTCGGCAAATGCGAACTACCTATTCTTAGAAACCCCAACACAAACAACCCCTCAAATAGAAAACTTTTTTTTTTCATAATAGTTTTAGAATTTTCTGTAGTGGCAACAGGTGACCCTTGATGACTCTAACTGATGATCTCTTGGTTACAAGTGAAGTGCTTTACCTACTGGACCCTGCTTCGTAGTCATCAACCATGGGGCTTACTTATATTAAAGATTAAACATATGTCCTTGTTGAGTCTCATGCCGTATCTTCAAACAATATGTCAGAACTACAATTTCAAATTTATTAGAGTCAAAAGGTTTAGCATCAAAACTAGTAGCTATTCCTGCTGGTCCTGCTGGTATATTCAACCGCATTGCATGTACTTTCCTATCAAAATTCAGGTATGCGTTTGCCTCAACAAAATGACAGGGGCTTCCAACATGCAAATTCAAGAACCACCAACTTTGTCCAATATCTCTTCTTTAACTTAAAAGTGTCATCACAACACTCTAGCAGCATTTCTTCATCTAGAAAGAATATCGTAATGAATACATGATCTTGAACGATAGATATGGTCACATCATTCACAGAATTATCTAGGAGTGGGATGATATGCTGACGCCATCACCTGGATCAGCCTGTCTCCAGTTTTGATCAGTTGAAGCTTAACTTCTCTCCTCCCAGGGTTAAGTGTAATGCATCTACCACCAAAAATTATCTCACCAGGGATTTCACCAGCTTCTACAGGAGGAAATTTCCAATGAAGGCACTGCAAAACAACACATTTTATCACGTTAGAATTTCAATAGCATTGGTTGTGTCCACACTGTGTTTCAGTCACTTCTAAGCAACAATTTGACACGCTGGTTTTCTCTGTTATTATCAGATTTGGGAGGCTAGAAATCCAATAATTTTCCAGGTACTCCTGTTAGAGTTGGTGTGGTGGTGGCTATAGTTGTAGACATAGTTTTTAGCTGCATCATGGTGCTAAATTTCAACTAGAAAAACAAATTGCGAGCTTGAACTTAATGGGGGGCATTGATCATCACTTTTTTCAATTTCATTGGTCGACCCAAGGTGTACAGCTTCCTGAATAATTTATTCATTTTCGTTGACTGAAACAAAGTTCTTATTTGATGTATACTGAGGTCTCCCCCTCCTGGCGGCAGCACTACATATCTTGGTTAATAAGATCTGCAAATCAGTTTTGCAAACCACAAAAAAAAAACACATATATATAAAACGAAAAGGAACATATAACAGGACTTGCATTCTAATTGTCCAGTGGGTGTGAAGCTCAAGGAAATTAAAAGCCGAACAAGATCTTAAAATACTAAAAGCTGCAGCGATTTGTGTTGCTGTAGTGTTTTTATATGATTTTTTCACTTATAGCAACCACTGAATGACTTTGATTTCTGGCAGCATTGGATAAGCAAGGAACGAGAATTAAAATCCGATGTCATGTATTTAGATGATTTCTAGATTTATAGACTTATTTGATGGAAAAAAGTTTCAACCTTTTGAACATTGGTGCGTCCGTGTAATTTTTGACTAAAGGATTAGCAATTACTCTTATGCAACAGATTAGATCGTGTCTGCTTGGGCTTATAACACTTGAAACTATCTCAACAGTAATGAGCATAAACAGTGGCAAAACAGGCCTTTTCAAGATGTTGAAGGTGGCCTGCTAGAAGCACGGGTGGCAATGAATTGAGCTGGTCAGGGGCAGCTTGTTCAAATCCTCGAGTCGAGCTTCAATTTGCTCGTTCAAAATGGAAGAGTAGGTGCAGAGGCCCCGTCCTGAGCCTACACATGTGGCAGCTCAGGGAGGCCGGAGTTGGGCTTAGACCCCGGGCCCATGGGAACCGTCCCGGGGCACTCCGCTGCTAGGGCTCCAAGGGGTTCCAGGAAATGATCCCGCAGAGGGCGGGAAGAATCCCCCTCAGCGTGGGATTGAAACTATCCCGGGCAGGTCCCAATACGTACGGAGGTCGGACTCCCAAGCAGGTATAAATAATAACGCACACCGACTGCATAAGGTACGCTAACTATTGGCCACACACTCCCAACAGCTTTACTCTCTGGGAACTCTACTCATCGGAAAACTAACTTGACCGTTGGAGTGCCCTCGGGGACAACCTCGGGGCTCCGCTGCTAGTCACCATAGGGACCACCTTTTGTTTGTTTTGTAGGGTTGGAACACGCTCTATTCATCAGCACGTCGAGCTCATCAGGTCAGCTCGGTCCGGGGAAGCTCAGCGCTTCTTCAGTTGGCGCCGTCTGTGGGAACCGAAAGGTACGTGTGGTTGTGTTGATTGCGAGAACGCGTTCCAAGTGCACCATGGAAAACACCGATCCCGGAGCCGGCGAGGGTCCCGGCGAAGGGAGGACATAATTCGGCAAGCGGAGACAGCAAATCCGCTTTGAGGGGTCTCAGCCCTTTCAGGAGAGCGGAGACAGCAAATCCTCCAGTTCGTAACGGAGAACCTCCCCATGCTGGAGGACATAATTCGGCAAGCAAAGGAGGGGGGCGAGGCCGGGGGCGCACAAACCTCCAAGGCAAAGGGGAAAGAGAGGGAATCAGCTCCCGTTCCCTCAGAGGATGAGTCACGGGACCAGCCCCCCAAGAGGAAACGGCTACGGACTCCCCCTCGGCCGCGGACCTCGGTGGTCGGGGATAGAGAGAGGTATTCTCGCGACCGGTCCGCTGGGGGCCGACCAAGGAATCCCTCATCGTGGAAGCTTACGCGGAACGAGCCTGAACGTTCCCCGCCCGATGTATCAAGAGCCGGCCGCGGGACCCTCCCCAGTGGAAGCCTGTCCGGGATGAGCTCGAGTAGATCCTGCGGCCGCAATTGTACGAAGACAACTACACAGCCTCGCCCTTTACCCGAGGGATAGAGGACTACCCGCTACCTCGGAGGTTCAAGATCCCGAACATTGAGCTGTATGACGCTTCGACCGATCCGGAGGACCACCTCTCAGTCTTCCTGACGCACATGCGTCTGCAGACCGCAGCGGATGAAGTCCGCTGCAAGACCTTCCCCATGTTTCTGAAGGGGAGGGCCCGGCTCTGGTTCCAAGGTCTGGCACCAGAGTCCATCCGAAGTTTCCCCGAACTGGCTCGGCAGTTTGTCGCCCAGTTCGTCATTTCGAAGACTTATTCGAAGAACGCGGCTCACCAGATGGCGATTAGGCAGAAGTCGGACAAGTCCTTGAGGAATTTCATGGCCCGCTTCTACACGGAGAGCCTGCAGATCAGGGACAAGGACGAAAAGGTGGTGATGGCCGCCTTTATGAACGGGCTCAGGGCAGAGGAGCTCTTCTACAAGCTGACCGAGAAGCCACCTGGAGACCTGGAGGAGCTCCTAACCAGAGCGCAAGCAGTCGCTAATGCCGAGGAAGCGGCACGCCTGAAGAGAGAGTCGGATCGGGAGATCGGAGATCGGAGAAAACGGGGGAACCCCCTTGAAAATAGGGACGGATCGGCCAAGAAGAACGTGTTTGACCGGCTCTCAAAGGAGAAATCCCCCGCTCAGTCGCCGCTTCCGGAAAAAGGGTACACCCCCTGACTCGGCCCAGGGCCCAGATCCTGGCTGTCATGGAGACGGGGGGCCTAGGGGAACGGCCGCCTAAGATGGGGACGCCCCGGAACAAGAGAAATCAGGACCGGTACTGTGCCTTCCACCGTGACGTCGGACATGACACGAAAGGGTGCTGGGCACTGCAAAAAGAGATCGAGAATCTGACCCAGCGCGGTTTCTTGGGGCAATTCGTGCGGCAACGTCGACCGGGCCAGGAGCCGGGGCGCACCTACCGTGGAGACAGGGATGAGGGCCAGCGTCGCCACCGCCCTGAGCGGCGTGACGTTCCTCGGGGCAACTCCCCCGACCAGGACACCCAGAACTTAGCGAGGGTGATAAACACCATCGCTGGGGGCCCCACGGGGGGGGACAGCAATGCAGCTCGGAAGAATAGGCGACCTTCCCCCGAGGGGGATGATTTCCTGAAGCGCTTGCGCATGGATGAGGAGATCACCTTCGGACCAGGGGATGCGGTTCCCCAGGCGTCTGGAAACCACGAGGCCATCGTAATAGACGTCGTGGTCAATAACTATCGGGTGAAGAAGGTGTACGTCGACCAAGGGAGTGCGGTGGACATCCTGTTTTATCGGGTGTTCAAGGAGCTCGGCTTAGAGGATGGACAGTTGACCCCGGTTTGGACACCCCTGGTGGGTTTCACCGGACCGCCCATCAACCCGGAGGGGATGATCACCCTGATGGTCACGGTAGGGCAGGCGCCCAAATGCCGGACCATCCCTGTCAACTTCGTGGTGGTCAAGCAGCAATCCCCGTACAACATATTCTTGGGTCGGCCGGCCTTGAACGCCCTCCGAGCTATTCCCTCTTCGCTCCACCTCAGCGTTAAATTCTTCACCCCGGGAGGAATAGCCGAGGTGCATGGGGATCCCGCGGTGGCCAGAGCTCGCTACTTGGCCATGCTCCGGGGACAGGAGAAGGTGGTCGCCCAGACGACCAGTTTGGAGCCCTATATTTCGGGGGAGGAGGCTCGGCAGTTGGGCACCCAGGAGAGGTCGAGGAGTTCCCCTTGATGGAGGACAGGCCTGACCGGGTCCTCCGCATCGGCGCATCGTTACCCTCCGAGAAGAAGGAGGGTTTGAAAGCCCTATTATGGGAATACTCTCAGGTCTTCGTGTGGACGGTTGAGAACATGCCCGGGATTCCGACTGACCTGGCTATCCACCACCTCAAGCAAGTGAAGCAGAAGAAGAGAAGCTTTGCCCCGGAAAGGAATGAGGTGATCAAGAAGGAGGTCGGCAAGCTGCTGGAATCCAAGATTATCCTAGAGGTGTATTACCCGACCTGGTTAGCCAATCCTGTCCTGGTTAAGAAGGAGGACCAGTCCTGGAGGATGTGCGTGGACTTTACAGATCTCAATAAGGCCTGCCCAAAGGACTGCTTCCCCTTGCCGATGATCAACAGGTTAGTAGACTCTACTGTGGGTTTTGACGTCTTGTGTTTCCTGAATGCCTTCAAGGAATACCACCAGATAGAGATGGCCGAAGAAGACCGGGAGAAGACTTCCTTCATCACTGAGGAAGGAACTTACTGCTACCGGATCATGCCGTTTGGCTAAAGAACGCCGGAGCTACCTACCAGCGTCTGGTCAACAAATTGTTCCAGAATCAGATCGGTAAGAGTATGGAGGTCTACGTGGACGATATGATCGTCAAGAGTCGAACAGACCGGCGGCTCATTCCCGACCTGAGGGAGACATTGGACATCTTACGGGAGAGCCAGATGCGACTGAACCCGAAGAAATGCACCTTCGCGGTTAGGTCGGGAAGGTTCCTAGGGTTTTTGGTGTCCCGAGAGGGGATCCGGGCCAACCCGGATAAATTCCAGGCCATCATGAACATGACCCCACCAAGGAACGTGAAGGAGGTCCAGCGGCTCACTGGAAGGATGGCCGCCCTGAACAAGTTCCTCTCGCGTTCCGCGGTGAGGGGGCTCCCCTTTTTTTGGGTCCTGAAGACGCCTAAGGACTTTCAATGGATCGAGGAATGTCAGAAGGCCTTCACTGACTTGAAAGCATATCTGACTGAGCTGTCCACTCAGATCGCCCCAGAGCAGGGGGAAACCCAGTTCCTATACTTGTCCGCTTGCGACGAGGCCGTTAGCGCGATTTTGGTGCGGGAAGACAGGGGGGCTCAGAGGCCGGTTTATTACGTCAGCCGTGCGCTACAAGGGCCGGAAACGCGGTACACACGGCCGAAAAATTGGTCCTGGCCCTGGTGCACGCCGCCCGGAAACTCCGTCCCTACTTCCAGACCCACAGCATTGTTGTCATGACTGATCAGCCTTTACGACAGATACTCTCCAAGCCTGATGTCTCGGGCCGGATGACCAAGTCGGCCGTCGAGCTGGCAGAGCACGACATCGGCTATCAGCCCCGCACCGCTATCAAAGCTCACGCCCTGGCAGACTTCCTTGCTGAGAGAGCCAGCTTGTCCCTGGCCGAGCAGATCTCTCCGCTCAAGGAGGCACGGCCGGGAGAGCCGTGGGTACTGTTCGTGGACGGGGCCTCGAGCAAGGAAGAGAGCGGAGTCGGCCTCCTGCTCATCTCGCCCACCGGGGAGGAGCTGACCTACGCGCTCAGATTTGACTTCCCGACATCCAACAACGAGGTGGAGTACGAAGCCCTATTAACTGGATTGCAGATAGCCCACCGGATTGGTATAACTGCGATCAAAGCTCGGAGTGACTCCCAGCTCGTAGTCCACCAAGTTTGCGGGGAGTACGAGGCCAAGGAAGATATCATGAAAAAATACTTGGCTAAAGTAGGAGAGGTGATGACCCTGTTTGATGTTTTCGAAATCGAGCAGGTGCCGAGGTCACAGAACAAGCGCGCGGACGCCCTGTCGAAACTGGCGTCCTCCTCGTTTGCTCACCTGAGCAAGGAAGTTTTGGTGGAGGTAGTCCCGCAAAAAAGCATTGACCAGGTCCAAGTCTTGGCTATAGACAGCCTGGCCTTTTGGATGACGCCCCTGGTGGACTTTCTCAGCTCGGGTGTCCTCCCCGGAGACAAAATCGAGGCTCGCCGACTCCAGCTCAGAACTGCCAAGTACGCCTACGCTGGGGGGACCCTCTACAGGAGGTTGTATTTGTCTCCCTGGCTAAAGTACGTAACTCTTAAGGAGGGCGACTACGTCCTCCGTGAAGTTCACGAGGGCTTATGTGCGGCACATGTGGGATCCCGGGTGTTGGCCAAAAAGTGTCTGCTCCTGGGCTACTATTGGCCCTCGGTGTTTCGAGATGCCGCGGCACTAGTTCAAAAATGTCGAGCTTGCCAGGTGCACGCCCCGCTGCGCCACCAACCAACTCGGGAGATGGTCCCCATCCATAGTCCTTGGCCCTTTGCCCAATGGGGAATAAACCTTCTGGGTCCCTTCCCCCGAATTCCCTGGAGGTACGAACACCTCGTGGTGGCCATCGACTACTTTACAAAGTGGATGGAAGCGGAGCCTCTGGCCACTATCTCTGGGAAAGCGGTTCAGAAATTCTTCTGGAAGAACATAGTCTGCCGCTTTGGGATTCCGCATGTCTTGATATCTGATAATGGGCGACAGTTCGCTGAGAATCCCTTCAGGAGCTGGTGCGCCGAGCTCGAGATTAGCCAGCATTTCACGTCGATCGGTCATCCCCAGGCCAACGGCCAAGTAGAGAATGTTAACCGAACCATTCTGCTAGGGCTGAAGATCAGGTTGGAACTAGTCCAGTCTAATTGGCTAGAGGAACTCCCTAGTGTCCTCTGGACTTACCGAATTACGCCAAGGACAGCTACCCATGAGACCCCTTTCTCCTTGACTTATGGGGCAGAAGCGATGGTGCCAGCGGAGATCGGCCTCCCATCACCTCGGACACAGAACTTTGTTGCGGCAACCAATGAAGAGGAACTGCGGTGTAACTTGGACATGCTGGAAGCCAAACGCGAGGAAGCGGCGATACGGATGGCTAAGTACAAAGGTCACCTCGCCCGCTACCATAACGCGAAGGTGAAGAAGATGCAATACCAGCCAGGAGACCTCGTCCTAAGAAAGAATTCAGTCAATCAAGCCCACAGTTCCAGCAAGCTTGATCCGAACTGGGAGGGGCCGTACAAAGTCCTGGAAGCGAGCCGAGCTGGTTACTGCAAGTTTACGAAATTAGATGGAGTAGAGGTATCCCGCACTTGGCACTTCTCGAACTTGCGATTGTTTGTAGGATAGATTGGGCCAGGGTATCTTACTGTCTATTCTTTGGAATCCACATACAAGTTCATCATTAAATAAATGTTCGACTTTCAAGTTTTAAATCCATCATCATTATCAATGCCGTTTAACTTCTAAATCCTGCACTAGCACACTCAGGCAATGCTAAGTATCCTAGTGGGGGGCCCTGAATGATGATGAATGGTAGTGGAGGGAATGCCTTTAAAGTTTGAGAATTGATGCTCGGCCCAGGAGGTCGGCACGCCGTGAATTAGTTTGATGTAGTTTACCCTAGTTTGTTGTCCTTGACAATTTAGTTGTTAGCTTAAAGTGTGATAGATGCTCGACCCAAGAGGCCGGCACGCCGCCTTGGTGGATCTATTTGGTGCTTGACCCGGGAGGTCGGCATATGGCTTTGATCGCTAGAGTTTGGCGCGGGCGAGAATTGCAAGTCGAGATTAGATAATTTCATTCGAATTATGTATATACAACCTATCTATTACAAAGCTTACCAAGCTATAAAAGGAAAAGGAAAGGAAAACCGAGCTATGTACAGCTCAGCCCCCTAAAACCCCTAAGCCACCGGCTCCTTCCCCGAAGCCCTGCCGGAAGCCTCGTCTTCCTCCAAGGGAACCTCCGCCAGCTCGTCTCTCACATCACTCCTGCCTATCAGGTCCTTTAGGGCATGCCCCTTGCAATACCCGTCGAAGAGCCAGTCCAGCTTCTCCTCGGCCGCGGGATTGTAGTCCTTGAAGTCAGCCAAGTTGAAGCCAAACAGGTTGAGGCCCTTCACCTGGTCCAGGGCTCGCGTGAAGCCGACCTGGAAGATGGGTTGGTTGAGGAGGGCAACGTATTCGGCAAACTGTTCGGAGGAGATGAACTCCCGAACAGCCTTCTTGCGCTCCCGGCTGACGGTGCCGGAGAGCTCAATAGCGTGGTCCTCCCTCAGCTTCGCCACGCCCTTCTTCTCCTCGTCCAGCTTGGACCGGGTGGAGGCGAGCTGGACTTGGGCTGCTTCCAGCTCCTTCGCGGCCTTGCCCAGCTTGGCCTTAAGGGAGTCTGCCTCCTTAAGGGCCTGGGCAAGCTTCTGCTCGATCTCTCGATTCTTCTTCTGCAACTTCTCCAGATCGGGAGACAGCTCGGAGAAGCGGGTCACGAGGGCGGCTCCAGCGGCATTGGCCTGAGGAGAAGAAAGAAGAAGTTAGTACATTGCGCGACTTAACCGAAAAACGGGGGCACAACTGGCCTAAGGGATAGGGAACTTACTTGAGTTTGGGCGGCGAAGTACATGTCCTGGAGCTCGGACGGGCTCGCCAGGTCCATCCACCTCCTGTCATGCGGGAGTACCGAGCCCGTGACTAGCTCACAAGCCACCTCGGGGAACTGGGCTCGGTCGTTGATGGATAGCCCCCACGATGGACAGAATCGGCGGGGGTCGTGCATGGAGGGGACCTGGCACGGCTTCACGGGGGCGACGTGGCGGAAATACCACAGACTGGGGGCGGCATCTCCCAAGCGTGCTCCTCCGTGGAGCCGACCTCCAGGTGGATCAGACCCGCGTGGGGGCCGCCCCCCGACGTTAGCAGGAGACGGGGCTGTGCTGGGGTGGGCGCGAGCCTCTTCTCGGGCTGGGGGGCTTCATTCCCTCGGCCCCTCTTTTGCTCGACCGCCTTCTTCTTGCTGGCAACCTGCTTGGAGGGGGACGAGGAGTGCGATACTTCCTTCTGGGGGCCCGAGCTGCCCCCAGGAGTCGGGGAGGCCTTCTTGGCAGCCTCCGGCTGTGGAGTCGGGGTGATCGGCTCGGAAGGCGTGCCCAGCAGTTTTGAAAGTCTCCTCACTACAGCAAACACTACCAGGTCAGTAAATGCAGGTCAGTAAAAGAAAGAAGGAAGCAATAGACTACGGGAGCCTAGAAGCGGCATTACAAGCGTGGTAGTCGGTGGGGGAGGCCTCCACTTCTCCAGGGGACCCGGACAACGTCCCCATCAGCCCGGCCGCAGATATCTGCTCGGTGGAAAACTTGGCCGCGTAGAGCTTCACCTTGGAACTCACCAGCTGGCTGAGGGCTTCGGAGTCCAAGTCCTCCGGATAAGGGTTTGAGTCGGCCTCCCCGACCTTCCACACATTGGGAGGAAAATGCGTGGATTTAACGAAGAAGAAGTCCCCCTTCCAGTTTTTTACGGAAGAGGGGACCCCGAAGAGCAGATTCTGGGTGTCCTTCCCACCCCGAACTTTGCTACTCGTTCGGCGGGAGAATAGTACCACCCAGGAAGGGAGAGCTTGAGGGTATAGGAAGTTCGGAAGAGAGAAAGAGAATAGGGGATGGAGCAGATCTGACAATAGATCAGGAATCCAATGATAATCCTGATCGAGTTGGGGTGGACCTGGGTGATCCTGAGCCCCCAATAGCTCAGGATCTCGGCCAGGGCTGGGGGAATGGGGAGCCTGAGCCCCGCGACTAGCTGCTCCCTGTAGATGGCCACAAAGCTAGGGGGAGGTCGGCTAGCTCGGTCGTTGGACCCGGCAGCCCTCGGCTCAAAGGCCGGAGGAATGGAAAAAGACCCGGCCAGCTCGGCCACTCCCCCGGGTGAGAATGTGACCTCTTGCTGGTCGGGATGGCCGTAGTTGAATCCAGGATCATCCCCCTGCTCGGAAGCAGGGGTCCCCTCGGAGGAGTCCCTGTCCTCACGAGCTCCTCCCTGGGTTCCGCCAGGAGAGTCATGTGGAGACTTGGGGGAGGGAAGAGAAGTGGCCTGTTGCTCAATGAGGGCATCGAACTCGGCCACCTCCTCCAGGATTCGGGCAGAAGGAGAATGTGCAGATGGAGAGCTCTTGATGACTATAGGCTCGAGCAAGTCAGGGATGTGAAAGTTGGGATTAGAAGCAGAATAAGAAGAAAGAGGAGGAGGGGGAGATGAAGATGAGGATGAAGATGAAGAGGAAATGAGGATCCTAAGGGCTCTACGGCGGGCGGGAATCCGAGAGGCGGTGGAAGTAACGCCGGACTGATCCGACATAAAAAGTAGAAGATGGCAAAGGGACAAGAGAGTAAAGGAGGAAGGAAAAGGACTTACTGGTGAATAGAATGGGAGAAAATTAAGGAACCGCCGGAATCTGGGCACTGAGAGCCGGAAGTCTTGCCGCTGGAAAATGAAAATGCACGAAGAGAGGAAAATGGCAAACGGAGTCAGAGGAAATCGGGGAGCCCCTATTTATAGGGAATGAAATGGGGGGGAAACGGCTGCTTGAATTTGAACCGGCCCATGTGAATGCATTTAAGAATGGTACGGAAACCGAAGAGACGCGACAACCGAAAGGACGCGGGCGCAGCTTTTCGGTGACGGCATTGTACCAGAGGTGACCGTGGCAGAACAAGGCAACACAGGGCTCCCACGTGGCAGGGGTCTGTCTGGAAGCCCTACCTAATCTAGGGGGCTAGTGCAGAGGCCCCGTCCTGGGCCTACACACGTGGCAGCCCAGGGAGGCCGGAGTTGGGCTTAGACCCCGGGCCCATGGGAACTGTGAGGACCCGTACTTTTCTTAATTTCTAGGGTTTTATTTTTTTTTATTTAATTCCACGTTTTTCTACATTTTCTGTTATTAGAAAACTTTTCTAGATCAATTCTATGAGTAAATATAGTTTTTAGATAATTTTTCTAGTATCGGATAGGTTTTGAGAAATTAAGAGCGTATACCGGACGTGGGACCCACTAGGGCGAAAAGTTCGGAAAAATTCGGCCAACTAGGTTAAGTTTTGGATACTGGAATTAATTTACCGGGTGTTAAGAGATAAGTAGAGGGTGCTATTTGGATTGGTGTGAGAGGAAACAAAAAGATAGGGATGCATTAAATAAAGTGACAAGTGTCACTTAGTGATTGGTTGGACTTGAAGACCACTATTCACCTTTTTCCATTTGACCAAATAAATCACAAAAATTACCAAAATTTCACCATTTTCTTCTTCTCTTTGGCCGGCCACTTCAAGAAAAAAAGAAAGGGAAAAGCTCTCCAAGTTTTGCTTCAATCTTGCTCCAATCTACCAAATCAACCATTGAATCTTGTTTTTGCTCCATAGAAAACCTTAAGTGAGTGATAGTGAGGTGTTTTGTGGAGTTGTTTGGAAAGCTAAGGTGACTAGTTGCTCTCTCTCTTGTGTTGCTAAGGTAAGTTGTGAAGGACCCCCTCTCCTCCCTCTAATGATGCTTAATTCATGATTGGTGGTAGTATAAGATGCACTTTTATGGATTATATCTTGATTTTTGGTTGAATTGGTGAAGTTTTGTAATTATTGGGGATTTTTCTGTTTTCATATGAATATGATTATGTGGTCATGTATGATGATTGGAAATGATATTTAAGGAAGTTAGAAGGTGGAAAAAGTGGTTAATTGCAAGCAATTTCTGTTTTGGAAGAAATTTGGAAAGTTAGGGTTTTATGATTGTACATTCTGCCCGGCACAGTAGCTCATAGTTAGAGGCCGAATTGGCCTTGGGTTAAAACATAAAAGTTGTAGGGAATGATATTTTAGAGATGCCTACAAAATTTCAGGTCAATCGGAGTAGCGTAACTTGAGAAAAGATAGAATTACCCTTGCTGCCCTGGTTTTACCCGAATTTGATAGTTGCGTCTGTAATTGGTTAATTTGGTTGGGAATGCTTCCGAATTGGTTGTTGAGGTCTTCTGATGAAATGTAACCTTGTATCTTATCTTTCGATGGCTTTGGAATTTCTGGATTTGGACTTAGGTAGGCTGACTTATGATGTTTGAACCAGAATGCGTTCTGTGAATCTATTTTTCCGGTTCTAGTGTAGTATCTTGCATTTTTGACCTAGTTACACTCGAAACTGGGCTGAGTGACCTTCTGAAACATTGTAGCCCTATCTCTTAGCTTCGAAACGGTGTATCTTGTACCTCCATCCGATAATCGTAGTGCCATTGGTACCAAAACCGCAAAATGATGTCAAAAACTATTTTTTTTGGGTTAACACTTAACTCCATTTTCGGATTTTTTTGGTTTCCTCTAATGCTTATCTATGCTTATGGAACCCTATTTCGGTAGTATTTGGCATTGGTTTATGACTTGTAATTGAGTCTTATTGTGCTTATTTGAATATTTTAGGGCTTGACTTTCATTTTCGGTCATTTTCCTAGCTAAATTTGTACTTGAATGACTTTGAGCCTATTGAATGGCTGTTGTGATGAATTTATATTTCGTATGACTTTGGGACTGGCTGAGAAAAATACTGAAGCCATGACGGCTGGAAAAGTAAGCAAATTTAGGGGAAATGCCGTCCAATTTTCTAGGCCGCTTAGTCTCTTTAGGTTTGAGTTGCCTTTTGAAAGTCATATTTTATTCTTTTGTACCAGTACTTACCATGGGAAGACGTATGACGTGTAGTCGAGCCTCACATATGCATTCTGTATACTCGATTTTGGAAGTAGAACCTTCAATTATTTTACTTTGCTTATTTTAGGGTTTCTTGGCGATTAAAGCCAATCTGAAGTGAAAACTTTTGAAGTATCTGTACTTGAACCGGTGAGTGTACCACTCCCCTCACTTGTTGTTTAACTCGATTTCTGTACATGCAATTGTGATATGAACCACTGAACTATCTGTTTATTTTGTTTGAGACGAGGGTGTACTTTATCACACTCGTTCTCTTGTCTGTTCATATGCCAATTTTTTGTGCGAATCTGAATCTGTTATCTGTATCTGTATCTGTTTTGACGTCGTTTGGAAGCTTGTATCCAACGACCTTTCTGTGACCTCTGAGCTCAACATCTGTGGCCAGTTATTCGAGTCGGGCCGGCATGGGCCTGGTCGATTAGATAACGAACCACGGTAGTCTGTTTTGGGATCTTTGGGTATTGAGACCCTTGATTCCTGTATACTCGAGTATTACCATTTCTGATCTGATTGAATTTCAGGCCCGGTAGGGGTATGTGAGGTGGAAGGAACCGAAAAAAGTGGAGTCTACGGTATTAGTTACTTAGCGTTGACAGAGTGTCAACTATTATTTCGATCAAACTTCGGTGACGCAAATGGGAATTTGGCTCCTGAGAGCCACCTGTGTCCTTCCTATTTGAATCATTGGTTCCTTTACTTTACATCTGGCATGTGTACCTGATTTGTTAAATATGAAATGCCATGATTTTACTGCTATATGTCTGGTACCTCATTGAGCGCAAGCTCACCCCTTTCTGTTCCTTTTGTTTTCCTTACAGGAAAATAAATCCTTTTGGACTGGATTTGATAGTTGATTGTCGAATTGAGCTAGATGGACATATCTTTTGTGTAGCTCATTGATTGAAACCCTAAATGTACTTTTGGGTCCGTTTCTCTTTTGATTTGGCAAACCGTATATGTATCAACTTTTGAATAACTTTTGTATGCCACTTTGGATTGTATATGCTTAATTTCAACATGTAAATATTTGCTTGATGTTTGGCTGAGTTTTGACGTGTCGGTTACTATTCATGGCTGACTCCGATTTTATTTTTTTTTTATTTTGTGATTTTGACCTGTTTACGCGGGTTTGTAAGTTCCGAAACGTATCAGATCGCGCTAAACTGAACCGTTAGTCCTGGCGAGAGTTGGCAGGTAGTCCGCTAACCCCTTTGGTTCGCCTTAGGGGAAGGTAGGGCTGTCACAGGAACCGTCCCGGGGCACTCCGCTGCTAGGGCTCCAAGGGGCTCCAGGGAATGATCCCGCAGAGGGCGGGAAGAATCCCCCTCAGCGTGGGATTGAGACTATCCCGGGCAGGTCCCGAAACGTACGGAGGTCGGACTCCCAAGCAGGTATAAATAATAACGCACACCGACTGCATAAGGTACGCTAACTATTGGCCACACACTCCCAACAGCTTTGCTCTCAGGGAACTCTACTCATCGGAAAACTAACTTGACCGTCGGAGTGCCCTCGGGGACAACCTCGGGGCTCCCCTGCTAGTCACCCTAGGAACCACCTTTTGTTTGTTTTGCAGGGTTGGAACACGCTCTTCTCATCAGCACGCCGAGCTCATCAGGTCAGCTCGGTCCGGGGAAGCTCAGCGCTTCTTCAGTAGGCATTTTCAAGATGGCAGTTGGGGTGGCCTTCTAGAAGTAGGGATGGTAACAAATTGAGTTGTCTCTGTCGACTCGAGCTTGTCCAAGCTAGTTTAAAAGATGTTTTGTCTCTATATTGATTTCTCATCTTATGGTACTTATGCAGGTCTTCTAAGCAAGTTACAAAACCAAAGTCCCCAAGACTGAATTTACTGAAAAGAAAAAGGAAAGACTAATCTACGCTGTGCAAAAGACAGTGTAGACAAATAAATTTTATTTAACTTATTTAGTCAAGATTTATTTAAATTAAATTTATCTTGATTAAATTAAATTAAATTAAATAATTAAAGTCTATTGTGTTTAGGGCTGACAAGTTGAGCAAATATTATATGAACTATTAAATCAAATTAAATTTGTGATGTCCATTTAAACTGAAATAGATTAATTGATTTATTAATTTGCAATGGACTATTTGGGTTAGCCTACTATTTAAGCCCAAGTAAAATGGATTTTTTGAATTACAAGTCATCTAGAATGCATGATCTAACCTACATATTTTGGTTATAAATAGAGGTCTTCCCTCAAGTCAAAGGACATATTGAAATTCCAAATTTCCAGAGAAATTCTATCAAGTTCTCAAGAGCTTTTTCCCTCAAATCCTAATCCAAATCAAGTTAAACAAATCCTTCTTCTATTCTTGTTGACGACTTAAATATTCAAGTATTCAACGCCATCATCAAATTATTCATTTTTTACGCCTAAATCATAGAAAACACTCTCTTGATCGAAGAATAATTCTTTTCGGCCCTTCGATTGAAGCTATTTGAAGAGAAGAATCATGTGATTAATTTCTTTAATTCAAAAATTTCAAAGATTGTAACCCTCTTATTATTTGATTTAATATATTTGATATTTGCACAAGTTTTCTTGTCTTTATTTTAGGCAACGAACGAAATTTGTGCTTTCAGACAGCTTCCAATACTTAGATAAAATAGTTTTCCCATCCTCTGGTAATGGGAATCTATAACTCGTTCAAGAACTCTCGACTCCACACCCTTTTTTCTTAGGCACTGCCTTCAACGGCTATGTAGGCTAGTGTTGAAAACAAGTTCCTTAGCTTTGACAGTAAATGGTTCGCATTTCTTTTATTCAATACGATTTCAGTTGGAGCTTATCATTGTATGGAAATCAATTTCTTTTATACGGTTAATCTAGACATTTATTTTTCTACAATAGTTTGTTAATTTACAAAAACACTTAATGGAGAATATTTTGGTCTGTGCATAAACTAAATATTGATCTTATAATTAGAAATCACTGTGCATAACAGAAATTGTCCTCCATGACATACTTTTTGTTTCGTACTTGGTTGATAGATAGGATGGTTTTGTAGTAAAATAGCTAACAAATTTCGTTTTCAAGTCAGATGGGGAAAGAAAGAAAGGCATTCATTATCCTGATGTGCTGTGCTTATTCAATAGAACCACTACAAGAAAATTGGTTATTAGTGACAAGCTATTTTCGTCACAAAAAAGAAAAAGTCGTCACTGATAAGTTTTATTGACAACTTTCTAGTCGTCACAGAGTCGTCACTGCAGGCCTATCGGTAAAAATATACAGTGACAACCTTAAAAGTCATCAGTTAATGGTACTGTTTTGCGACAACTAGTGTCGTCAGTAACTGTTGTAATTTTAGTGATGACATAGTATCTTGTCAATGATGTACAAAGCAATGTCGTCACTAAAACTAATCCATAGTTGACACTGGTATAAACTAATTACTGACAACTTTTGTTGTCACTAGACACTTTTCAATTGTATAACAATAGATGCTTGTCAATGGTGAAATCTGATTCAGTGACAACACTTTACCACCATGAAATTTGAAGATTTTCCTGCTACAATTATATCTAAAAAATGAAAAAAAAATGACAATGCTTTACAATTAACAAATGAAGGCACCCATTACATTACAAAAAGCCAAATATCATTTTAAGCATTCGAAAATCATAATCAAGTTCAACAACACCCTACAAATAGTTTGATAAGTGATATTTGGCCTAAATTTCACAAATAAGTCAAGGCAGTTTTACAAAATAAATCCAAGTCCCAAAAAATATGTGTTGTTGAAACATTTCCTAAGTATAAGATTTTCTCTATAGTTCTTGAGTCAATTAGCAACTCTTGCTGCTGATCTTCCAAAAATCTAAAATGAGCAACATACCTGCAGTGAAGTACTTCAATTATCAGTAGGAGATAAGAAAAACTTGAGACAAGAAAGTGAACTTAAGAATTTGCAAGAAAATAAGCTAAATCATTTCTTTTAAGTATCATCTAGAGAGTAACTAAATAAGAGCAAAGTAAGAGATAAAGCACTTAGAACTTTAGAACTCAAGAAACACTTCTTTTATTTTTACTACGATATTAAGAACTCAAGAAACAATTAATATTCTTATGCTACTGTATTAAGAACAAAACGGTGATCCTTCTATGGTTTTGTAGGCCCCATTTGTATGGTTCATTCAAATAGATCATGCATAGCAACTTCAGCTTTTTAGATATCGAGAATGCATATTGTTCTAATAGCAAATATCTCATGCCAGTAGCTTTAACAGCATAATAGTAAGTAGCTATCAAGAAAAGTATGCATAAGATATCATGAAATACCAGATCAAGAAATTTCTTTTCTACTAGTTAGCTTAGAGACCGCTTGCAGCTTGTTTATATGCAATGTCTCCTAGACCAAAGTGAAAATTGTCACTTTTATTGAAACTTTGTTAAAAGGCCCAAGTGTTTGAAACAAGTATAACATAGATGGAAAGGAGTATATATTTAACCAAAAAACATCACAATAATTGGAAATTTCATAGCAAGGACCAATAGCATCAGCATAATAAGCTGCAAGACAATAGCAAACCAATGAAGTCCCAAAAAAATGATACTATGCATTATAAGTTTGAAGACAATGGATAAAATGGTAGCTGTAGTTCTTATAAGAAAAATGTTTGCAAATAAAACATGTGTTTCCTTCTTTTAATTTTGATATTGATTTGTACTTGTACCTAATAACCACACAACTATATATCCCAAGAACACTACAAAATCGTCAAAACTTACCATATTCATTCGAGTTGTACGTCACCAAATATGAAAAAAAATTGCAAGAAGGAACTACTTATTCAGGATAAACTCTAGAATTTGGACAATGAAAATCCATCTTGATATATACCTTTGGCAAGGAAAAGGCTGTCTCCAGCTTAGACCATAATCTTAAATATCAAGATTTCCTCAAAAAGACTAAAAACACCTACTTGGTAACATTAGTTAGCTATATAAGGCAATTATATAGCATAGCACCCTTAAAGTAAATAATTCGTATAACTAAAGCAGATGTTTTTGTTTAATTCACATTAAACTTCCAAAGCTTTGGCAGTGAAGAAATGTTGACACAGGTAAGTTCCAAAGTAGAATTTGGTAGCAAAACTCTTTAGACAATATAATTGTATACCCAGCAACTAGACATATGCGCTCACCTGTTTGTATTATGTGCATTACATAATAAAATAAAATGAGTTGAAACGATTACAAATGATGCCCAATAATGCATACCTATTGTGCGCAATGTATATTTTTTCTGTAATACAAAATGAGCAGGCTCACAACTTCACAGAGTCAACCACAGCTTCTTTGTTTTAATTGTGCAGAAGAAACTTTCTGTAGCTTGACTACTTAACAATATGATAAATTTCTTAACATACCATTTACTAGGCTCAAGATCACTTCTACACTCAAAGTGGCAGAAGGCTGGAAGAATGGACCGATGACCATTCCTGGATTAATTGCAATCATGTCAATACCATGCTCCTTTGAGAAATCCCAAGTAGCATTCTCTGCCAAAATTTTTGATAGTTGATACCATAACTGAAAAGAGAACATATTTGGCAGCTTTAGTTGAAAGCATAATTCTTCAAGTGGGACATTAGAAAAAGTATGTTTTCTAGACACTTGGGAGACCATCTAGTCACATTCTCTAAATCCTTCTACTCTGGAGAATGGGGCTTATTTTAGAAGTATACATGGCTCTAAACAGGGTTAATTTTTCTCCCTCTAGACAATGTCAGTTGATCACGTTGAATGATTATAATTATTGGCAGATTACTTGCTAAATTTACTGTTTTGATTTCTTAGCACTTGAATAAACAACACAACAGAAACTAAAGTTCACATTTTCAGTGACGTGATGTTTTCTTTGGGCATATGCCAATAAGCCCTCTCAAGCAAGCATTCCAATATTCATTCCATAGTAATATACTTTCTGGCTTGGAACTAATGCCACAATATTCTTTCATCTATAGCATTTTGGTTACAATATTCTTCTCTTGTGATGGATGATCATGGTAAGGGCTCTTTTGTTAAAGTCTTTTAAGAGAAGATGCTTTATCAGCTTGATGAATATTTAACTGTAGGGCCTTCTGTCAAATTAGCGCTACCAAACCAATTATTGTAAATGCTTTCTAAAACCTTCTTAGTGATACTACTATCTTCCATAAACAAATTGAATCAACTAGAAGATTTTTGTCAGCCAATCAGAGAATTGGGCTGACTCCATGGAATCTAACAAATAGCAAGCATTTCCTCAGGCAGTTTAACTGAACATAGCAGATTGACACACCTTGTGCTCCTCACAGTATAACGGATCTGAAAACCAATTTTCATTTACTATGACACCAGCCTTTTAGTTTATCATTGCAAGTAACTACTGCAACAGAAGACGTTAAAATTACTCTTTTGATAGATGAAACTTTGGCACAAGACTATAGCACATTCAGTGTTCCCTTCACTGCAGGATTCAATAGCTGTGCCTAAGAAATTAACAGTAAGAAAAGGGAATGAAGTCGTTGCAATGTGGTTAATTCATCAGCTCCATTATGCTCTAACCCATAGAAAAGAAGTGAAGTCATTGCCTAAGAAATTGTTATCAATACCATTTTATATATAGTGTATGCATCACACTTTTGAGCCTATACTAGTTCTAATGTTATCCAATTGCTGTCCTTTTTTGAACTTTTTGGATGACAGCTTATTTTACAGATATTGTTCATCCTAATTACTCTAAACACTCAATTAAGACTTGAAGTTCCTGCAAGTTACTTGAGGAAATCCACAAAAGCAGAATCATAGAAACAGAGACTTGCAAGATGCTCTTTGAATACTACCATTTTGTCAGCAACACTGTATGGCTGCTGAGAAACTAGAATACTCACTCTCTTTACACTTGAGACTTCTAACACACAACAATTTTGTAACTGAGGAAGTTCCAATAAGCTTCAGTGCTAGCAGCAAGATAGCAACCGAAAACAATAGGGCATTGACTGCCAAACTGTTAAGAGGAAATGTATGACCAAGAACAATGACAACACGACCATAAAACAAGTTCAGTAGACATATATTTGGTCTACCAGCCTATATATTTGGTCTACCAGCAAAGACCAAAGCTTCAAACAGACCACAAAATTCATCCAATCACACCTCCCACCTCTCAAATCTTTTCTATGCCATTTCATTAAATAATTGTAACAGCATGTATACCATATATATAAATATAATTATTAGTACTATTACTAATTAATAAAGCTTGTTAATTGAGAGCCAGTAGTTCGTGCTTTGATTTTTTATTAAAAAAAAACCAAATAATTTCGAAGAACCCCTTTCAAGAATCGTTTTTTGTAGGTGCTTTAATGGGTTGTTCTAGTTTAGCTTGGTTTCAAGCAAAATTTGAAGCTTTCTGGAAATTTTGAAAATTAAACTTTAATGTATTATCTCTTCGCTCAGCCACATAGATAATCAACTAATGACTCCCCAGTTCCCACTCCACCTAGTACCACTTAACCCACTATTTCTCTCACCTGCAGCCACTCATAGCAACATCATATCATAATCACCTCCTTGCTCTCTTCCACTTCCTCCACCACCATCCAGTTAGGCATCAGCTTTTGCCCCACCTAGTCCCAACCCAAAACTGCACCCGCATATAAACCCATTGAATCTTGTCACTGTGAATCACATATGGAATTGGGTGATCAAGTCTACATCCCATGGTTGTACAAAAGTAACTTAAGCAATTGCAACTATAGATCAAATAGTTCTACCAGAAGGAGATGATTAAATCCATGACTCAAACTACCAGAAGGAGATGCAAAAAAATATTTGGGGAAAAAATTTAGGGCAAATTAATTGGGGAAAAAATTACGGAAATAGGGAGAGACATGAGAGGACCTACCTGAGAGTTGGTGGAGAGCACATCAATCCCTTTCAGCGTTGAATGCACAATTAGTCCAGAGTTTGTGAAAAAGAGTGTTTGTTTTCTTTTTTCTTTAGAAAGTGCGAACTGAGGATTGAGAGTGTTTTTTTTTTATATCAAAACCAATAAAAAAAAAAAATCTTCAAAATAAGAACATGCTGCTAATGTTCAATTAGACTAGTAACAATAAAGTTTATAAAAAAGGGGGAGAGAATTTCCCTCAATCACCGTCGGCCTCCTGGTAAACATAGGTTAGGCCACACTTGCCGCAATAGTGCCAGCGCCACACTCAGCATTACGGCACTCCTTCCCGAGCCTCTGGACCCTTCCGAAGTCATCGACCTTGTAGAACAAGATGACGGCAAGCATGACCTTCTTCTTCTTGGGCTTGGTGTAGGTCTTCTTCTTGCGCTTCTTGGAGCCACCATGGAGACGGAGGATGAGGTGGATCGTGGACTCCTTTTGGCTCCTTCTAGATGTTGTAGTCGGCTAGGATATGACCATCCTCCAACTACTTGCCGACGAAGATTTAGGCGCTGTTGGTCCGGAAGGATGCCTTATTTGTCCTGGATTTTGGCCTTGACATTGTCGATGGTGTTGCAAGACTCCACCTGAAGGGTGATGGTCTTCCCCGTCAGGATTTTCACGAAGATCTGCATCTTTGACGACAGCAACAGCTGCAAGCTACTGCTTGGGTTTTGGGAAATGAATAAAGGGGGTTGAGAATAAAGGCTTTGACTGAGGGATTGAGAGTGTGAGGAGTATAGAAGTCTGGATGTGGGGAGTAAGAGTGGTTTCTTTTCTTAGTGTATAGTACCCGCGCCATTTTTTTCACTTTTAGTTTGAACAAATTTTTGGTACTAATGAATCAAGACAATCCAAGTCAACTTTTAGCTTCAATTTTTATTTAAATTTACTAATATATTTCTAATCACTACTTCTTAACATATTTATTAAAAATTATAATGGATGAAAATTTTTTGCTAAATTCAAACAACTCATAAATATACTCTTTCTCAAGTTGTAATAGTTTATATAGTTGTTATCACTAGAAACTTTCATTAATTTTTTCTAGTTAAAGACCTATTATAATTTGAGTAACTATGACTAATTTAATAAATCACCAAATTAATATTGAGGCTCACATTTAAATAATTGCATTGGAGATGTTCAAGTTAGTGATGATACTTTGTTGTCACTAACTACGCTATAGTTTTACTGACAAAAATTGGTCATCACTAAATATAAACAGTGATAAAAATGAAAAGTTGTCCGAGAAAGAGATAGAATTATTGACGACTTTTGTCAAGTTGTCACTATCGCAAAACTCACGCCTTCCAAGTCCATGGCGCGAAGTAGTTTTGTGACGACAATTAAGGGTTGTCACTGAAAACTTAGTTGCTTTGAGTTAATTGTGACAACCTTCAATGTCCTGACTAAACAACCTCATTTTGTGACGACTTTTTGTCATCACTAGGAAATGTTGTCACTAATGACCTTTTTTCTTGTAGTGAACCTTGGTAATAATTACATGGTAACCTTGTGCTTGTTCATTACATGGTAATAATTGATAGCATTTGTATTAGTAAGTCGGATGTGATTTAGGTAAATTAACAAATGCTTATTAGACATTCGCTAGAAAAATCCTTTTATTACGGCCCTGATCCCTTTATTTATTATGTAGATGAAAATTATGTTGAGACATAATCCGATTAGTTTCATTAGTAAAATGAAAATATTGCTTTGGACTAATCAAATCACGTAAAGTTTACCTATTTTACTTTTAACTTACAGCATAAAAAGTTCAAGTTTTATTTTCCTCAGAACCCACTAAAACAAAAGAGCACCATTGGCCCAACAAACACCACAAATGCAAAACATCCTTTCCTCCACCCCCACCCCAAAATCAGTATATTAAATCATAAATATAAATAAGAAAATTGCTTGATAATTAGGGCTATATCATGCAGCCACAATCTTCAAACGGCAAAAAGTAGCTTTCTAAAGCTCCAATAATTCCTCGCATCAAAATCATAGGCTTGTTTCCTCTTTCCTTGATCAGTCTGATGGCACAAGTGTACAAGCATCAGTAAGTAGAGGTGGCAATTTGGATTGAGATCCATTTATCCATCCATATAATCCATAATTAAATGGATTTGGATTATCCATTTATACTATTGGTTTTAAATTGTTGACCAAAATAAAACCATTAAATTAAATGGATTTATGTGGATTATCCATAAAAACCATATATATCCATTTACTTAAAAACCAAATAAAAGAAATGGAAAGGAAATGACTAAAAACCATATATTTCTTGTTGCATGTTTTTCAACTCAATCCTAGGTAGAGAACCCAACTATAAAACTCATCTTTCAAACAGTCATTCTCACAAATAGCTAATATGCATGTGACATTTCTATAAATACTCATCTTCCAGTACAAGGAAGAAAATCCCCACAAGGAATGTGCTGTGTGCTTGGAGGGCTTCAAGATAGGTGAAGTTTGCAAATTGCTGCCCATTTGCAACCACAGCTTCCATGTTCAGTGCATAGACTCGTGGTTACTACAGACGCCTTCTCGTCCTGTCTGTCGAATATTTGCCAACTCTATTTAGACGCAATAGCTAGTGAGAAATATTTAATATCTTGCATGGCTATCATCATTTTTTCCAGTGGCTTTGGGATTGGGAATTTGTGTTTGAGCTAGACTCCTATTTGCTTGAAATTATGTTTTGTGTTTTTTTTTGGGCTCCTGTGTAAATATGTAAATCCTTTTTAAGTGGTTGGCTCTTTAGTTGTGTTCAGTGTGATCTCAAGAGTATCAAGAAGAATACTCTTAAAACAGAATTCTGAAGCTATCTAACTTGCACTTTAGTGAGCAAGTGATTTGTAGGAATTTGTGTTCACCATGCTTATTTTGATACTGCTTTGGTCTTGATAGAATTATTTAAATGGATAATTGGTTTTTATTTAATCCATTTAGATCCATCCATTTACATCCATTTATTAAATGAATCTAAATGGATTGGATAAATTTCATCCACCATCTATTAAGTCAAAATCAATTATGAACCATTTATTCATACTACCACCCCTATCAGTAAGAACCGACAGGCAGGCACATTTAACGTCAGGCAGTGGGATTTATAGCAGGAATAAGGGAGAATCATACCTTGAGCATGAATTCCCCGCTGAGGATAGAAATTTATCATTAGATCTTCGAGATGTCTAGAATTTCTCCATAATGAGTAAATCCCAGGTAAGTGCCGTTTCGAGTAAGGGACTCTAAGGACCAAGGTTCTCCTATATAGTCAGAGACTTGACACAATGCACAAAATTCTAAAATGAGATTCAAGGATTCTGACCATCATAAATTGAATGCGCAAAATAAGACATTTCTGCTTTTCAAAATTTTCTTGTAGGCAAATTTCCAAGCCAATTAGCAATTTGCTGGGACAATTTTATTTCAAAGTTACATGCCAAAATACTCATTTAACACAACACTAAGTAAATTATACCTTTTCTGCTTGTGGCCTCTTGTTGTTTGCCAAAGAATACTTTGGCCTGCAAGTTTTTTCTTTGACGTGTCATACCGTTTACCTATTTCAATCTAATGTAGTGGTTCAGAATATGCTCTACATTATATCAAGAAATATTTACATACAGAATTCAAGTTTTCTGCAGGCAGTTTTTGGGTAGGTCAGTTTTCTGCATACACTTATTGTAAGGGCGAAGGAAAAGCATTGTTTTATCATTCAGTTCACGCTTACCGAGCAATGCAAGCTCAAACTGAATAACGAATAGAGAGACTATGCACCAAGGGACAAAAAGATTGACCAAACTACAAAATGTTAGCCCAGAATAATTTTTGCTAGATGCAGGCGTAGTCATGATCAACACTGATGCAGCTGTCCCTACTACGTTAGCAGGACCAGGGTTAGGAATGATATATAGCAAGAGACAATTATGGAAACCTTGTTGAAGCCAGAGGTATCAGAAAGTATAGCAGCTGGGGAGCAGAATTAGAAGAAGCAGATGCAATCCGACAGGGACTGGTAATGGCTAGCGAAGTTGGGTGGCAAAGAATAGAGGTGCAATCTGATTGCAAAGCTATCACTGAAAAAATCCACAAGAGATGCATGGAGGAATCACCAATAGCCACCATAATGGAAGATATAGGACAATTGAGTGACATGTTCCAGTACTGTACTTTTTCTTTTGTGTATAGAGATGGAAATAGATGTGCTCGTAAAATGGCACAATTTGCAACTGAACTTGTTTCCAATGTAATATGAAAACAAAGTTTCCCACTGTGGCTCAAAGAGAGTATACAGGAGAATAATATATAGGACCAATGTCCACTTTTGTAACTGACATCTTGTATTATCACGTTCAATATATATATAAAAAGAATACCGTTGGGAAAAAAAAAGAATAATATTTGCTAGAAGATGCAGAAACGTACCCGGAAGCAAATGAGGATATTATCATGGACAGAGACAAGTACGCAAATATTGACATGATAATCAAGTATAGTTGTATAAAAAGCATCACAGTGTGCATATAACTTGTGCAAACCTTTTAGGTTTGAGCAGCCAAAAGTTCTAATTCTAGTATTTTAACAGCACAATTCTGGTTTAATAGTTTAAAATGCATTGCATAATGTTGATGAATTAAAAAAAGGGATTAGCAAAACATGATTAAAGGTACAAATGCATAGCCCAAAGGAAAAAGTTTCAAAAACAATTTCCTGACAGATTCCAAGAAATGAAAGAAATCTCTCAATCTATTGGAATTTCCAATGAAAGTCTGATTAAAGTTTATAGTTGAATGAAAAAAATAACCCTAACGATGCCTATTTATAGGTTATAAACATTTATTTTAGAAAAGAGGGGAAATACCCCAAAAATATTAAAATGAAATAAAAGTCGTGTCTATCCATGACACAGATCCGCGAATCCATTAGGGAAGGCTATAGATCCAGGGTGCAGAGATCTGAGGCATCTTCTCAATGCCAGGATTTGCACGGAGATCCATTGCCTTGAGAGCCGGATCCATGCTGCAAGATCAGCAAAGAGTTGGTCCTACTTTGGATTGGATCCGCGTTTGGCCAATGTAGGATCTGCTTGCGGACCCTTAGCAGCGAACAGCCGAACAAGGCTTCAAAAACCTTCTTTTGTCCATTCCTTTGCACGTTCCATTTGGTCCGAAATTGAATAGAAACCCGTTCTGTATCAATTAACATCAAGCCTTCCAAATATGACATCCACATATGGTCCTAGCATTGATTAAGTTTTTAATTTCCTTGGTCCAAGTATACCAGACATTCCAGTTTGATAGCTGGCAGTTTGATAGTTATGCAACCACAGAAACTGAAAACATTCCGCTGGCCAAAGCAACATAGGTCTACCTTTCTTCTCTCAATTTGCGTGCATGTATTCCATACAACTTATCCAGATGTTGGTTATTTAATTAGATGAAGTTCCTAATTTCATCTCTCTTGGTATATCTGCGAGTAACTCCAACTTAACGTCTAAGCAACTAGTATGACTTCAAAGATCCCAATGCAATTTAGTGCATTTTTTTCCCCAATGTTCATGCAGATTCTATAAACTAATTCCAACGTTGGTGCAAAGGATGACTCAACTCACAATTGGCATAAAGAATCCTCAGTTAGTGCTAAAGAAATACAAAGAAAGCACAATTTCAAACGAGTCTTCTATCTGGAAAACTGAATAATGTAAAAGTTTTTCCTTTTAATCATTTTTTTGGCCTTCTTTTAAAACTTTTTTCAGACTTTTTCATCAAGAAAATAGAGAAAACTGCTTCCGCTCCTTGAACTAAAAATAACTTGTACATTTCAAAAGATTTGACATACAATTACAGCCAAAGAATGAGATCTAACATCAGCAATTGAATACGCACCAAGTGCTTGTCATCCCATTCCTTTTCTTACTTAGTCCCTAACTTCTCCTCCCAGTCCACACTGTGAGAAGGGGAACGATTTGGAAGCTTGGAAAATCCACCAACATTTCACACATGTATCTAACCATCAAGCACCAAGATTTCCATAGAATTGCAAATTAATTGCATATTTGCAGTGGAATTGCAATCAGCTGCACTAGAAGTGCCGCAAATGGCCAACTTTTTATATATACCTGACCATCAAATATCAACTTAAGTTTTCCCTTTAGTTCTCACTTCCTCACTGTCTCATTTGTTATTTATTTTAGCCCATTTTTGTCTGTTGAACAACACATTTTTTGGCTATGAACTGGAATGTGCAAAGAAGAGTTCTCAATTATACTAGTTGAACTAACCAGTCCAGACAAATCTGGTTTTGAAGACATCACATTATCGAAAAGCGTTATAATACAAGTGTCAAGACTAAGGGCTTATAACAGCACCCTCGCACAAAACTGTTTGGTATTTAGTTTCAAATGATCACTTCCAATAACAATTTGGGGCAAGAAGAAGTGCTCATAAATCGTAGGGAAGAATCACAAACAAATTAACAGAAGAAATAAACCAAATTTTATTTTTAATTAGTATAATAGACCTAGATTTTAAAAGATTTAGTAAATAATTTGCAATTAATATCTGAAAAACTAGCCCTAGTTTCTCACGAGGGAATCCCATGGTGAGAAAGAGATGAAGGAGATCAAGAGGACGAGACCTGAAATGAATCAGAGAGGCACGAGGTCGAAGTGGAGAGACTGAGGAAGTTCGACCTTTCTTTTTTGCAGAGGAAATTGTTTTGGAAGAGATAGTTTGCGGGTTGTTCTGGAAGAGATAGCTTAGCTTAGAAAAGGAGAGCGAATTTCAAATGACGCTATCTTTCGATGGAATTGAAATCCTTAATTTAGCCTGCAGAAATGGGTCTCTATTGGGGTGGATTTGAAATCCTAAAGCCAAAAAAAGTTCCCCAAACATCAATTTGATAGATGTTCAGGGCAGCAGGTAAATTATCATATGACCATTCTCTACTTCTGTCCTAATTCCCAAAAATCGAAGACTGAGATCTGTTCGTTGTTGTCTGTTAATTCAGTTTTTCAATTTGGCAAGAATTTGTGGCTGCAAATGGATTTTTCAGAAACAAAATAGTTGTTGAATAGCAACCTGCAAAAATTTTTCTTCCTTTGTCTCTTTAAAGCCTCTGAATCGTCATCCTTTGGAGGAGGAATTTCTAGAAGATCCGGGTTCAACACATATACTACCTTCAAAGCTATCAAGAAGAAGATCATCTTATCATTCCACTTATAGAAATGGTTCCATTCCATTCAAACGGTCCAACTTGACAAAGTCTTGATTCATCACCTTGATAATTGATTCTCGAGTAGATTCCATACCAAACTAAAATAACAGTTTAAGATTGTTGGAGAATATAGGGATTACAAGTGTATGGAACCTACTATAGAGCTATCACAAAAATAATTTCAAGAACTAAACTAAACTAATTTTAAGGAATTCAAGAGAGTTTCCAAAACGTGTGATTACTCTCCTTATAGTGTTATTTGCCCCCACTATCTTGCTAACCGGGTTGAAATAGCAATTTACCTCTGGGATACAATGGAAATGAAAACTAGCCTATTGCAAGTTTAAGCTTAGTTTTCACAAGAAAGAGATACAAGAAGTTGGATTTGCAATTCTAAGATACTTAAACAAAAGTTGACACAAGAGAGGTTAGACTACCTCTATTTATAGGCAATATAAGAGCAAAAGTACATGAACTTCACTTAATGTCTATTTATGAATTTAGTACTTCAAGTTGATGAATTGAGTAGTTCCATAAATGAACTAATGACTTTGAAAAGATTCATCAATGTATCTTCACTTAATGTCCATTCATGAATTTAGTACTTCAAGTACATGAATTGAGTGGTTCCATGCACATGAATTAAGTGGTTCCATGAATAAACTAATCAACTTGCAAGATACATTAATGTATCAATGAATTTTGTAGGAAATGCATAAATCAATCTTCTAGACATGACATTCAAAAATCATGTCACAAGTCATGATTAATTTTCATAGTACAAACTAATTTTCCAACACAATATCCCAATACATGAAGACGATTCTATTGTCGAGAAAGATTGTCAATTGGACAGCCAAAACAACCTTTATCTCCGCCTCTATAAGCCTGTAAACACAGCCAATCCTTCCATAAAACTACCAGTTGTTTATTTCCTTCACGGCAGAGGCTTCTGTGTGGGCTCATTTACATGGCCTAACAATCATAACGCCTGCCTACGCCTAGCTTCGGGACTACAAGCCCTTGTAGTTGCACCAGACTACAGGTTAGCCCCGGAGCATAGACTTCCGGCTGCAATGGATGATGCAGTAGCTTCTCTCAAGTGGCTTCAAGCTCAAGCAATCTCAGATAGGCTTCCTGGTCATGAATATGATACATGGTTGCATGATCGGGTGGTTGACTTTGATCAGTTTTATATAATTGGCGACTCTTCCGGTGGCTATATGGCTCACAATTTGGCCGTTCAGCATGGGCCTGGTTCGCCGGTGTTAGCCCCTGTTTGTGTACGTGGTTATGTGCTGATGGCACCATTCTTTGGTGGCACACTGAGAACCAAAGTCTGAAGCAGAGGGGATGCCTGAACCACTCTTTAATGTGGAGATTCTTGATAGGTACTATTGTAACTAGCGTGACGCTTAAATGTTCAATTAACTCCAAATCCAATTTTATAGCGCTGATCAATGTTCCATATCATATGCAAATATAGTGCAAAATTTAGTATAGCAGCCTCATGAATGTATGTATTGTACAGTAGTTAGAACCTAGTTAGAAACAAATTTGCTAAAGTTATTACTCGTAGCTACAAAGTTATATAGAAGTTGACACAAGTTCAGTCTTCATATGTATAACTTCATGCACTTCTTTTCTGGTTGAAGTAAGAAATATTTGAAAGAAATATTATGCAAAATCTGAAGGTTCACTAGTGCATGTCAGGTGCATAATTAATTAATAGAAAATAGATATTCTACTGTTAGGTCTGGTCCCAAGAAATTGAGCAACAAGGATAATATAGTTATTAGCAATCCAGTAAAGACAATAACAAATCAAATAAATCAAACAGAGAAACACAGAATGATTGTTGGCAGCCCAGTAAAGACACTAACAAATCAAATAAATCAAACAGAGAAACACAGAATTTTACATGGTTCGGTTGAACTAACCTACGTTCACCGGCAAAGGGGTAAGCAAATTTACTATAACATAAAGAGAGTACAAAAGGCATCCAAAACTCAAAATACAAAAGAGTCTAAATAACACAAAATACTTAATGGCCCAAAGGCCTATAACTTGTTCTTTTGGTTTGATGCCTAACCGAAAATCCTCTCAAATTGGAGTGTGGACGCTCTGAAACTCTCTTTGATTAGTGTGATGCAATCCAAGGTCAAAGGTTATTTCTCTTGTTCATGTCAAGCTCAAGTTGGATTGCATGCGACAACACCTTCATACTCAAGCTATTCAAATGGAAGGAAGTAAAGGAAAAACCGCCGGATGAAATTTGAAGACAAAGTTGGTCGTTGGAGTCATTTATTTCCTTGTTATTGGTCAGCGTTACTAAAGTGTTTAAGTATTTATTTTCATTATTTCTTAGTAGCTAAAATTAACGGCCAGCTTTGTTGCTCAATAAGGCCGATTGGTTTCCTAGTCAAGGTAGGATTGTTTTTACTTAAGTCATTTCATGTTAGTTTAGGATTTAGGGTTTTAAGGCTATAAATAGCCTTGTCTTGTAAACGTCTTAGGGGGGCTGATTTTGTTTTTGATAAAAAAATTTGAGAGTTTTTCTCTTAAGGCTTGTTGCAAGCTTCTTTTGAATACTTAGAGTTAGGCTCTAGTGTTCATTGGCTTTATCAATCAAGAAACGCACTTGATTGTGGTGCCTTCTACCAAAATCGAGTCTGCTAATTCATTAGTTGTGAGATCACAACTCGGGGATTAGAGGGGTCTAAGGATTCTTTCCGCTACTCAAACTTTGGGAAATCGTCTAAGTCTAGGGCTTGTGAAATACGGGTTTCTTTTTTGGCGGGATTTGTGTCATCTAGCTATCAGAGCTGGTTGACATACCAGGTAATATAATTTTTTGTTTTGGTTGTTTGTGTCAACTTCTTGTTGTTTTCTTTAAGTTTTGTTTGTCGTTTGAGTTAATTGTCTTGCTGTTTGTCGATCTTCCTCATAATTTGCTTGTGTCGTTTGATAATCCTTGCTGTCCAGCCATGTTTTTTTTGTCTTATGTCTTGAATCATTGTTTGTTGGTTGTCTCTTTGTCGTCTTATCTTGTTAGAATTTGCTTCATCATTTAAAAAAAAAAAAAAGCAACCCCCCCCCAAACGTTTACAAGACAAGGCTATTTATAGCCTTAAAACCCTAAATTGTAAACAACATGGAATGACTTAAGTAAAAACAATCCTACTTTGACTAGGAAACCAATCGGCCTTATTGAGCAACGAAGCTGGCCATTAATTTTAGCTACTAAGAAACAATGAAAATAAATACTTAAACACTTTAATAATGCTGACCAATAACAAGGAAATAAATTACTCCAATGACCAACTTTGTTTTCAAACTTCATCTGGCAGTTTTTCCTTTACTTCCTTCCATTTGAATAGCTTGAGTATGAAGGTGTTGTCGCATGAGCAATCCAACTTGTGCTTGACACGAACAAGTGAAATAACCTTTGAGTTTGGACTTGAACCTTGGATTGCATCATAGCGCATACGGCACTTGGATTAGTTCCCTTAGTACAGTTAAATTCATTTAAACCCATTATATTTATAACCACCATGAGGAGAGACTTCTTTGTTAAATTCTCGATGTGGTATACAAAGACACATTGAACAAATCTTCACTTTGGCGTGTATCCAACATCGATAAATAGCAAACAAATAGAAAACAAACTCCACCTTCTCCATAAAAGTTCCAATGGATTCCAACAAACCACCAAAGTCGCAACAGACCCCACCGAACTACCACCAACGAATCAAGATGCAAAAGACTCAATAGGTTCCAACGGATTAAAACTCATAAAAGGTTCAACAGATCCCAATGGGCTAAAAGCACTGACATAGTAATCTTACTCCACCTTCTTCATAAAACCCTTAATGAACTCCAATGGATCAATTTGCTTTTCTTCAAAACCCAACTGAACTCCAATGAAGGATTTTTCTTGACGCTCTGTAATGCTAAATCATCGTACCGGAATTGATATTGATAGTCTATTATTGTCATCAAGAACCCAAAACTTGAACCCAAAATCTAAAACCCAGAACTTGAAGCCGAAACCTGAAGCTCTGATACTAATTTTTAGGTTTGGTCCCATGAAATTGATCAAAGAGAATAATATGATTTTTGGCAACCCAATAAAGACAATAACAAATCAAATAAGTCAAACAGAAAAACACAAAATTTTACGTGGTTTGGTCAAACTGACCTACGTCCATGGGTGAAAGGATAACTGATTTACTATAATAGAAAGAGAGTACAAAAGAGAAAGGGTAGCTAATTTACTATAATAGAAAGAGAGTACAAAAGAGAGAGTACAAAGTCTAAGAAATAATTCCAAGGCCCAAAAGCCATGTAAAAGTGAAAACACAAAATGGTCTAAATAACACAAAATATTTAACAGTCCAAAGGTCCATAACTTGTTCTTTTAGTTTGATACCTAACCAAAACTCCTCTCACACTGAGGCATTGGTTCCCTAAAATTCTCTTGACCTGGTGCATACTGCACTTGGACTAGTGCCATTAGCACATTTAAATTCACTTAAATCCACTATATTTATAACCACCATGGGAGGAGATTTCTTTGTAAAATTTTTAATGTGGAATACAAAGACACACTCAACATCTACTATATACAAATTTTAGAGATATTGACAATTCTCATATTATAGTAAGCAAATACACAGATAATTCAAACATTATAGTAAGCAAATAATGCTCAAAAATTAAAAAGTTAAAGTGAGAATGCATCTATAATTTAATAGTTCAAAGTAAAATTAACCGTTACTAGCCTCTTCCCTCGCCCTCCTCCAACCCTCCGCCCGTGCAGCCGAAATAATGTCATAAGTAAAAGTAGCAGAAAAAATCATACAAAGAGGTGTGCTCTATTATTCCCATATACTACAATTACACGTGAAAGTACTCCTGACACGCATCATTAGATGTTCTTCTCCAATTATATAGTACCTCCTCCCTCCCATAAAATTTGTCATATTTGTTACATTTTCTTATTCCAAATTAATTGTCATTTTCGAATATTTGTTACATTTTCTTATTCCAAATTAATTGTCATTTTCGAAAAGTCAATTCATCTTTTTTCAATAAAATTTTATTTTTACTTTTCTTATGACCCACCATTTATTCTCGATAATTATTAATACATCAAATAAAAGATGGTCTGCCATTAAGGATATATGGGAAAAGTAAAAATTCTCTTTTCTACTTATGTCACTATACATAAATTGCACGTTCTTCTAAAAATGACAAATTTTATGGGACAAAGGAAGTACTATTTTTCATGCTTGATCAGATTACATGTGTTTACCTATTGAATCTCCACGATAAATTTTGGAGGCTATCCTTGCCACAAGGGAAAAATGCGGACCATCCCCTAGCTAACCCCTTCGGCACTTTTAGCCAAAATCTTGAATCTGTCATGCTTGACCCAGTGCTGGTAATTACCGGCGGAATTGAGCTCCCAAGAGATAGGGTCGAGAACTACGCAAGAAGGTTGAAGGAAGCCGGGAAGGAAGTCCAATATGTGGAGATTGAAGGAGACCATAACGGCTTTTTCATAAATGACCCTTGTAAGAGCTGGAAACAGAGTTTTATTGGAGATAAAAGATTGGATGTCCAAAATTTCTGGTTGATTAAGTTTATTGCACATTGCATTTGTTTCCGTTGTTTTCTTTCATATATGCACCATTTGTTACTGGAATAATGTCGAGGTTGCAAGTCCTGAAAAATAAGTAAGGTGTTTGATGTAAACAGGTCAGTGTCTATGCCTAACCCTCCATCATTTATAGGTGATTTTTTTAAAAAATAAAAAGGTATTCAATGTAATAAAAGTAGCTTGTTGTCTATCAATTAAGTTAGAGCGGTTTACCAGATATTGTGCCTTTTCTTATTGAGGTAATATATGATAAAAAAAAATCCACCATTAGCTGAATTTCAAAATTTTCATTTTCATCCAGCCCCTCATCTTTTGCTTTCATTTTCACGGTTTAAACTATTAATACTAGCATATATAGCTGATGCTTTCCACAACACAACACGCATATTGCACGGATTGGAATGGTTGCAAAACATTCAGGCGTGAACACTACTAAAACATGTGAACTAAAACCTTATTGTCGCATTCAAATTGAATTGTACCTACCATCAACAGATTTGGAAATCAAAATAGTATAATTGAAGGGAGATTTAACTCCATTCTTGGTCTTTGGGTCTTGGAGGTGCGTCATACTTTTGATTATTGGTGAAAGATCCACTTAGGGGAATTTTGCTCCCACTCTTGGAGGTTATTGACGTTCTTGAGCTGTGAAATTACACAATCTTATTGGTTTTTTTTTTGTTGCATTCCTGCCAATAGTTAAGGCAGAGTCAAGGTCTTTACCATTTGTTAACAATCAAAGATAGCATGTTTTTTGTTAATCCTCAGAGGCAATCTAGCAATAAGAGACAATTTACCTCGATTTTGGAGAAATTGTAGATAAAAAGAGAAGCATAGTTACAAAAGATTTATATAAATTTTTGGAAAAAAAAATAGTTACAAAAGATTGAGCTTTTGACTACAAAACTCATGCCACTTATGTGAAATATTTAGGAACACTTGCCTATTTCCTTTTTGGTTTTGCTTTATTTATAGGGTCTACTTCCGCTATAAATACTCCTAAAGTACTTTATATGCGAGCTAGAAAGTATTCATCAAATAACTATTGAAGTTAATGCACAAGGACTTTGTACTTCATACATCATGAGCTCCAAAACAATAAGTCACACTAAAATAAAATTGCACGGAACTTTATTTCTCAAAAGTCTTGCTATTGCATTTACCAAAGCCGTTGACGCATATGCCCTTCTCTTCCTCAACCCTGTGTTTGTCCCAATTATTGTTGCAGCATTATTTTTTTTTTTTTTAAAAAAAGCCCCAGTCATAGTCCATACTCAGAATTTTTCTTGAGCTAGCACCAGAAGTAGGAACTTCAAATTCAATCATAATGGTCACCGAGCACATCTTTGCAAACAACTTATCAAACTCGATTGATTTTTTTTTAATGAGGGTTGTAGTTCTTAATGTTTGTGACATCCGCAAACAGTATGGCTGTTAGCCTTGATGAAGTCAAATTTTTTGGTCTATCCAGCTCTTTGGTCTATCCAGCTCTCAAAAGATGTTTTGAGTTTATAGATTTCATAAAATGAAATAAAAAGTAAAATAAAATAATTTGTATCTACACTGGATGAATTGCTTCTTGAACAAGTATGAGACAATTTGCTTAACTCTATTTATTTCTCTGACCTTGCTCATACAAGCAATAACTTGATAAAAATTATAAACACCATATTGCGCTGAATAATTGTCTCTACTATTTCTTGACACTATACTGCAATACACCTTTAACTCAAATATTTGTTGTTTAAGTATGCAAAAAATACTTGAGCAATACAAAATGTTGGAAAGATTGCTTTTGCAACATACCCGTAGTTCCATTACACTGTTCTAGCACGCTTCGATGGTTTTGACAACTATTTTTTGCAAGTGTTTAAGACTTTGAGCAAATTCAATGGCATGATATAGGTGGCAAATAAATCCATTTAATTAAAATTATTCATACCCGTCCATGAATAGATGGGTATGGGTATCTTAAGTTTTTTTGCATATGGGTATAAATGGATTACCCAATAATACCCATTTATTAAATGAAAATTATTGGGCAACCTATTGAATCCAATTAACTCATTTAGAATTGTCTTCTCCCAAACCTCCTCTCTTCCCCCACCCTTTTTTTTCAGATTTTTCATTTTGTCATGATATTAACTACATTTGTTTCATTATTATTATTATTTATTGGTTTTATCTTGTTATTTTATTTTCTTTTAGTTTGTTAACTTACTCAATTTTAAACATTACCAATTCATGACAAATTTTAACCTCTTTTCCTACTTTTCCAAAATGAAATGTTAAATTTACATATGAAAAAAATGCTAGAGGTTCAAAATTTTTGGATTAAGTTTTTATGTTAACTTTTATAGTACTTAGTTTAAAATTTTATATTCGTATTGTTCAATTATTAAATAGTATGTAATTTTGTAACATAGAGTACGGATGGAAAAAAATTGGTAATTAGGTTTATTGAACATTATAAGTAAATATTTAAAACTAATGATAGGTGCAAAGGGTGATATAAATTAATAACATAGTTTGTAAAAATGAATTTAAATGAGTTTACAAAAAGTTAAAATAAATGGGTTATAAATGAGTAATTAAGTTACCCAATTCATTTTTTGACTTACCCATTTATACTCATCTAATTAAATGGGTACAAATGAGTTGACTCACTTATACCCATTACCCATTTTAACCAATCCAAACCCACCCAAATCACCCATTTTGACACCTCTACAGCATGACGATGCACTCTAAAATTCTGAGAGGAAGAAAGGGAAACACAGAAAATATTCATCATATGAAAGCAGTTGGTGCAATGAACAAAAAGAACATGCTCAACTCAACAGCTCAAACAATTTGATTCCCAGAAACACATAACTATAATAAAATACAATCAAGACAGATTCCACATTTTGATTTATTTTATTTGATTCTTTTTTGGTGTCATTCTTTTCATTTTATTTGAAAATCGCTAAAATTAATGCTCCAAAAACAAAAAGGAAAAATAAAACCCTCCATTTTAGTTAGCTAAGCACAATGTCTCCTAATTTCACCAGCCTTTCCTGTGAAACTCCAACTTTACCCAATTTCACCGTGCATGCAGCCAAGTCCTTGAAGAAAGTTGATCCGTGAGCAGTGGCTTGAAGTTTGACATGAGCTCTGGTCTGGCGATCATCAAGAAGAGCTGCACCAGATTGTAAATGCCCTCTTCTTTTTGTTATTAGTGTGTAACAGTAGTCTTCATCAAAGGATTTAAAGGTTCCAGGAGTCATTTCAACAAGTGTAGTGACATCTCCTGGCTTGCATTTCTTCTTTAGGAATGGAATGTATTTGGGATCCGAAGAAGGGTCCTTGTCACCTTTGCCGGTAAAGTTGTATAAACGGCTGCTGAAGACAAAGCAATGAGCATTTCCAATTGTATGTCCTCCTGTGAGTGGAAGAAATTAGTAATAACATTAGCCATCAGGTAGCTATAAAAAGCATTATTTGTTATAAATATTAGAATATGAAGAAAGAAAAAAGGTTTTAAAATGTACTTACTCTATTGTAAACTTTTGTTGCAATTATCAATATTGAACTTCTTTTATACTTAATGAAGAACTTTTTTGTTCAAGACTTTATCATATAGAAAATTGACTTCTAAATTGTTTACTTGAAAGGTTGTGTTTGCTTTTTGAGTCTAATTAGTATGTTAAGTTAAACTCTAAAACCAATTTGACGCACTTAGAAATCTTAATCAGATTCACGAGTATGATATGTGTAAACAGTATTTAATCGTAAACATATTGTGTTGGGGAAGTACAAACATATGTTTTAGAGTAATTTTTTAATTTCTAACATTAAATAGTAAAAGGGAATTGTTTGGGAAGTTTATAACCATCCAAACTATTAGCCCTAAGATTAAATTTCTTAACAGGACGACAAGTTCTTTTGTATTCCAACCCTTGGCTGCAAATGATGCTTTGAGTTGAGCAATGTTAGCAAATGGGGGTGGAAGATTTGTCAAGGCCTCATTCAATAAAGAAACTCTTTCATCTCTTCGTCCCAATGGCAGAATCCAAAATGGTCCACTGAGCTGTAAATAAATACCTTTACATATCATAATTAATTCAAGAAAATTAATCACTTCCACGAAGTACGAAACACTTAAACGATAGAGAGTTTCCCTTTGCATTTTTGTTAAAAATAAAATGAACAACCCAAAGTAAACTGAAATGTAAGAAAGGCAAAATGAGCCAGTAGTCATGACATTTGTATGTATGGGTGAAGCCAGGTTGCATTGAGGGTAGGCAATTATGCCCTCTCAATTTTGCAACATTTAGAGAATAGGCTTCAAAATTTTATTAATTTTCATGTTTCTATATTATATTCCCCTCAATTTTGAAAATGATATTTCCTCCTATATTGCCCCACTATTTGATGAAAAATTCTCATCTTCTCCCATATTATCTTGTTAAAAAGGTGATTTCTTTTAGATTTCTCTCCTATGGTACAATTAGTTTAGAGCTATAAGAATGCAAAATTAATTCCTACATAAACAAAAAATAACTTTAGAAAGTTTTATGTGAAAAAAGAATTTAAATCAGCTTATAAGCATTGTATAAGAGTAATTATATACATACGTATGTACATACATACACACACATACAGATATGTCTTGAAGGAGTTGGGTCTTCTATTACACATCTCTTACTTACCTAACTTTTTAAATTGATAAGTGTCCTAAAATAGTCATACAACTTCTTAAATTGACAAATATCTATTGATCAAAAGTAATGTTTCAAAACATAAACTGTTGTTTATTAATGCATATGACACATATCAATCAAATAGGTAATGTAACAAAAGTGTATTGAAAGGGTTCAATCGAAGAGCTCTAAAGACCCACAGCCTTGAGAGATTAGTGTGTTGAGCTAATATTTGCAATCTAATAGAGAAAAAGATGACACTCAAATCCTTGCAAAGGGTGCAGATAAGACTCTGAAATTGAACTCCAGTGTGGGTGGTAGTGAAAGCGCTAGATGCTAGATGGAGAAGATGATAAAGTCGGTTTGATCTCCAATTGATTCGAAAGTAGGAGGTATAACCCTATTCGGGATCTGCCAAATGTCCCATCATTGTCTACCTTTGATTGGTCCAACACTTGCATCCATCCAACAAGAAAAATGAGGCCACTGCTACTCGTTAACGGGCCCTGAGTTCTGTTCCCCTACTTGAAGTTGTCTCTAGCTGGCACTTAAACATGATGGTGATGAAGACAGAAGATGTGTCTACTCTCCGCCCTTTATCCATTCCATATTAACCGGATATGTCTTAGCCATTTCGTCTATCGCCATCGATCTTGTGGGCAACAGAGAATCAGTCCAGGACTAGCGGCCTGGGTGAGACTGAACCTCAAATTTATAAGAGAAGGAACAAGCTTAAACCGTAAAGATTCATATATACTGTTAGGTCTGACCCAGGAAATTGACGAAAGGATTTTGGCAACTCCCAAAAGACAAATAACAAAGAAAAATAAATAACATAGGAACACAGAAATTTACATGGTTCGGTCAAATTGACCTACGTCCACGGGCGGAGGAGGAACAATATTTTATTATGAAGAAAAGAGTACAAAAATGCCTTAGAAAAGTGTTCCTAAATCTAAAAACACTTAATATTTAAAATACTAGAAGCCTAAAATATTTAACTAAACAAAAGGGTTAATGACCCAAAAACCCAAATAGCCCACTAATGCTCTCTTGATTTGATGCACTTAATCTCATTACAGGTCCACTATATTTATAGGCAACTAAGGGAAAGATTCCCTTATATAAAAGGCGATGTGGGACAACGCCACTTTAACAAATCTCCATCTTGGCGTGTCCCCAACATCGACAATAGCAAAATTGCTCCACACCTTCTCCCCATAAGCTCCAATGGACCGAAATCACCAGCAACGAATACCAACCAAATTCAAGCATTATTTGAACTTGTAAATTGGAAGAGGTTTCGTAAACATATCAGCATGATTCTCCTTGGTACTGATTTTCTGAACAAGGACTTTTCCCTCAGCAATAGTATCTCGAATGAAATGAAATTTCACATCAATGTGCTTCGTCTTCTCATGATACATCTGGTCTTTAATCAAATGAATGGCACTTTGACTATCACAGTGAATAGTAGTAACACCTTGATGCAGACTAAGTTCGCCAAATAAACTCTTCAACCACAAGACTTCTTTGATTACCTCGATCATGACCATATATTCTGCCTCCATAGTAGATAAAGTTACAACAGGTTATAAAGTAGCTTTCTAACTAACTACACAACCGTCACTACAAAATACGTAACCTAAAAGTGATATTCTCCTGTCAATATCCTCGTCATAGTCAGAGTCTACAAAACCAACCAAAGTGTCATGATTTCTTCCAAACTCTAAACAACAGTTTGAAATCCCTCGCAAGTATCTGAAAATCCACTTCACAACTTGCCAATGTGCTTTTTCAAGACAAGACATATATCTGCTAACCACACTGACTGCTTGTGCAATATCTAGACGAATACAAATCATTGTATACATATTATTGTCGACTGCACTAGAGCAAGGAACTCGTGTCATATACTCTTCCTCTTCAACTGACTGTGGTGATTGAGCAGCAGATAGTCGAAAATAACTAGCAAGAGGAGTAGTCACAGGTTTAACATCTTTCATGCCAAACTTCTCCAAGGCTTTCTCAAGATAATTTTTTTTAGTCAAGAATAACTTTCCAACTCCTCGATTTCTTTTGATCTCCATGCCAAGAATTTCTTAGCTGCTCCCAAATATTTCATTTCAAATTCACTACTTAATTGCAACTTCAAAGTGTGAATTTTTGATAAATTCTTAGCAGTAATGAGCATGTCATCAACATAAAGCAACAAATAAATGAAAGAACCATCATCTAACTTTCGGAAGTAAACTCAACTATCATACATGCTCCTTGAACAACCATGACCCAACATAAAAGTGTCAAACCTCTTATACCACTGTCTTGGAGATTGTTTCAATCCATATAATGATTTCTTTAGTAAACAAACATGGTCTTCCTTTCCTTCAACTTCAAATTTCTGAGGTTGCTTCATATAAATTTTCTCTTCAAGTTTATCATATAAGAAAGTTGTCTTAACATCAATCTGCTCCAACTCCAAATCATACATGGCAACTAAAGCAACCAAAACACGAATAGAGCTATGTTTAACGACATGTGAAAATACTTCATTAAAATCAACACCTTGTACCTGACTATACCCCTTTGCAACTAAATGTGTTTTGTATCCCCTGGAATACCATCTTTCTTATTGAAAAGCTATTTTCTTCCAACAATTTTCTTATCTAAAGGCAGCTTCACAAGAACCCAAGTTCCATTTCGATGAAGAGACTCAATTTTTTTATTCATTGCAATCAACCACTTAGCAGAATCATCACAAGAAACTGCCTCTGAATAGGTAGTAGGCTCACCAACTATATCAGTTTCTTCTACAACAGACAAAGCATATGCAACCAAATTTGCATATCTTTGTGGTGGTCGAATATCCCTCCTTGGTCTATCTCTGGCAATGGAATATTTTTCCTCTTCTGAATTATTTTCATCAGTAGATTCAGATGCGTCTACTGACACTTGTTGAATAGAAGGACTAGAACTACCAATCTCAATCTCCACCTGCTTCTACATACTATCATCTGCTTGACAAGAACTAGAAGACTCCTTCTTCGAAGATAACATAGAGAATTCATCAAAAGTAACATCTTTATTGATTATAAATTTTAAAAATTTGGGACCAGAACGCCATAATCTGTATCCTTTCACCCCAGAAGCATACTCAAGGAAAATACACTTTTTAGTTCGAGATTCTAATTTTTCATCATTTACATGCATGTATGCTGGATACCTAAAATTTTAAAATCAGAATAATCAGTAGGAGTACCTGACCAAACTTCCTCAGGAGTTTTGAAATTAAGAGTAGCAGAAGGAGCACGATTGACAATATAATAAGCCATAGAGATCGCATCTGCCCAAAAGGTCTTTGTCAACCCTGCATTAGAGATCATGCACCTCGCTCTCTCCAAAAGTATTATGTTCATACGTTCTGCCATACCATTTTGCTGAGGTGTCATCCTGATAGTGTGATGCCTAACAATTCCTTCATTCTTGCAAAATTCATCAAATTCTCTTTCATAAAATTTCATGTCATTATCTGTTCTAAGCCGTTTAATCTGTTTCCCTGTCTGTTTCTGAATCAAAACTTTCCATTGCTTGAAAGTGAGGTAAACATCATTCTTATGTTTAAGAAAATAAATCCAAACTTTTCTTGAATAATCATTAATGAAAGTCAATATATACCTGGCACCATTCTTAGACGAAACACGAGATGGATCCCATAAATTTGAATGAATATAATCAAAAGTACCTTGCGTCTTATGGATTGCTGGAGAACTGAAGCTAACTCTTTTTTGCTTTTCAAAGATACAATGTTCACAGAATTCCAGTGACCCAGTACTCTGACCACAAAGAAATCCCTTTTTGCTTAGTATGTCCAAGTCTTTCTCGCTTATATGTCCCAAATGCTTATATGACCACAAAGAAGATACAATTCAGTGATGTCAGAATCAAACAAAGATGATGATGAGGAAACTGCAGCCGAACCTGTGACAGTAGATCCCTACAAAATATATAAACTACCAACCCTACAAGCTTTCATTATAACGAGAGTACCTTTAGAAACTTTCATAACCCATTTTCAGCTGTGTCTTTAGGATGTCCAAAGAGATGAGATTCTTTTTCAAATCAGGAACATGTCTAACATTAGTGAGCGTCCTTATAATACCATCATGTATTTTAATTCGAATTGTACCCTTACCAACAAAACAATTGTAGCATTATTGTCCATCAAAACAATTACACCATTATAAGATTCATAAGTGGAAAATAAATCTCTATTAGGACACATGTGATAAGAGTACTCCGAATCTAAAATTCATTCATTTTTAGACCTTATCCTGTCATCAGTCACAAAGAAAATATTTTCTTCATTCTCATCAGCCGCAACACCAGTTTCGGCAGTCTCTGTATTTTTCTCACCAGGTTTTCCCTTTTGTTTCAATCTATTTTTCAATTTGAAACAATTTGCCTTAATGTGCTCCATTTTATGACAATAATTGCATTCCAAATTTTTATGTCTGGATTTAGATTTAGATTTAGATTTACTACTGTCAAATTTTCTTTTCTCAGTTCTACCCCTAACAACCAGACCTTCTGCTTGACTTCCACTAAATTTTTCAGTAATATCCCTATCTACTGCTCATTAGATTTTAATGCAGATTTAATTTCATGATACGAAATTGTTTCTTTTCCATAAATTATAGTATCGCGAAAATATTTAAAAGACTGGGAAAGGGAACACAAAAGTAACAGGGCCTGATTCTCATCATCAATTTTCAAATCTATATTCTCCAAATCCATAATAATGAAATTAAATTTATCAAGATGTGAGAGCATCGATGTACCTTCAGTCATGCGAAGCATATACAGACTTTGTTTTAAATAAAGTCGATTCTCAACTCACTACAAGAAAAAAGGTCATTAGTGACAACATTTCTTTGTGACGACAAAAAGTTGTCACAAAATGAGGTTGTTTAGTCACGACTTTGAAGGTTGTCACAATTGACTCAAAGCAACTGAGTTTTCAGTGACAACCTTTAATTGTCGTCACAAAACTATTTCGCGCCAAAGGACTTGGATGGCGCGAGATTTGCGATAGTGACGACTTGATAAATGTTGTCAGTAATTCTACCGCTTTTTTTGACAACTTTTCATTGTTGTCACTGTTTATGTTTACTGACGACAAATTTTTGTCAGTAAAACTATAGCGTAGTTAGTGACAACATAAGTATCATCACTAACTTGAACATCTCTAATGCATTTATTTAATTGTGAGCCTCAATATTAATTTAATTTTTTAAAATTTGATGATTTATTAACTATGACTTTATTTAATTGTGAGCCTCAATATTAATTTAATTTTTTAAAATTTGATGATTTATTAAACTAGTCATAGTTACTTAAATATTAATTTAATTTTTTAAAAATTTGATGATTTATTAAACTAGTCATAGTTACTCAATAGGTTTTTTAACTGAAAAAAATTAATGAAAGTTTCTAGTTAGAACAACTATATAAACTATTACAACTTGAGAAAGAATATATTTACTAGTTCTTTGAATTTAGCAAAAATTTTCATCCATTATAATTTTTTGATAAATATGTTAAGAAGTAGTGATTAGAAATACATTAGTAAATTTAATTAAAATTTGAAGCTAAAAATTCACTTGTAATATTAATATCGGATCAACTGTTTGATGTCATAAAAAATTAACTATTTGAAGCAGATCCAAGGTGCATTTACCGCTTGTAATATTTCAACATAATTTTCTCATCCATTATGAATATTTTTACAAAAATATTTAAAAGTAGCAAGTAATATTATATTAGTAAAATATTAATTCAACTAAAATGTTGGAAACTAAAAAACGTTGATTGAAATTTTGGTACTGAACAAGGGGGAAATCTAAGGAATTGAAATTTCATTCAAAGTCAATATTTTGAGGAGAGGCGCGGAAACACTTAGAACACTTAGAACGAAATAGCCAACACTACCAGTATCCTAAAGCCAACACTACCAGTATCCTAAAGCCAACACTACCAGTATCACCGAACAAAAACACACACTATCAGTATCCTAAAGCCAACAGCTAACACTTAGAACCAACCGTAGCACACTGCTCCTCGCCATCTCCTCGCCGAAACATCTCCTCGCCCGTCTCCTCGCTATCTCCTAATTGATCTTGGCTCGAAAATGATCAAATAGAAGACCACATTTAGCAGCAACTCTCTACCAAAAAAGGTATGCCGATTCTCTTTTTCCTCCCTAATTTTCCCCCAAATGTTTTGCCCTAATTTTTTTTTTGCCAAAAATTTCAGTCCAGTTTTTTGGGTTTCATTTGATTTATGGATGGAGTCATCTCCTCCTTTTGGATTCTACTTACTTGTGGGTTTTACCCTTGTTAATTGTTTGTCAACATTTTATTTCGGGTATGTATGGGTTCATAACAGCCTCCTAACATACAGGCTGTGGCTACACAGATTTAGCCCTTTCCTGATCCCTTGAATTCCTCAACAATTGTGGCTACATAGGTTGTGGCTAATTGAGATTGTAGACGAGTTTGTGTTTTGCATTGCACACAGTAGATTGATATATAGCTATCATGCTAATTGAGCTTGTAGACGAGGCTGTGTTTTGCATTTTAATTCCTATTCGCAAGAGTATATTGAGACAATAAAAGTTCTTGATATATAGCTATCATGCTCTGTCCATGGCATGGGGCCTGAAGAAAATTGATAGAGATGCTTTGAATGTATTTTGGACTTTCCTTCTTGTCCAGATGGTAAATAACAATTTATGGATACTCGCACCAAGAAAAGGAAAAAGAAAGAAAAAATGTCTTATGTCTAGGACCCATAATAACTCAATCACAGCAAATGCTGGATGAAGACTGTCCTTATTGAGGAAATATTTCACTCGTTTTCTTCTTATTTTTATCTTGGATTTGTGTATCAATTTGCTTTCAAAGCAAATCCAGATGAAAAAAAATGGGATGTTGACTTGTGGAAAATGTGAACCAATTAATGTTGAATATTGATTTGAGTCCCATTTCGGGTGGTTTTGTTCCTATCCATTTATTATCATCACTTTTTTTTTGGAATAAAGCAAAGTGGTCATATTGTTGTGCTCACATTATAGTATTATACTTAACAAATTTGAAAATTAGATAACCTTCATTGAAGATTTTATAAAGTGGCTTTATGGAAAATTCTTAACATTTATAACTGCTAAATGTTGTGGTGTCGTGAAGGCACCAAGTTACCACGTTACAACTGGTAAGTTTACTTATGTAAGATGTAAATTCTGTTTAGATAGTAGATGAATTTTCGATATCTTACCATTAGTATGGCGAGATTTAGTACTTACATACATTTCAAATGGTGCACAATACAACTCTCATTGAAAATTAATCAAAACTGCTAATCATCTGACTGCAAATTTTGGACCCAAAAGTAAAATTGTAGACAACCTCAAACACGAGAGAAGAACAGATAAGCATGAAAACATTAAGCGGGAACAAAAGAAAAAGAAAAAAAGAACTAGACAAACTACTATCAAACTTTTGACTGGGGTAAAAACTTTAATGGTGCCTTTTCCCTAATTGGTCTTTCCAGGGCCTTAGATAACAATGGCCACTGATTGCGCTAGTTTGTTAATGTGATCTTAGTGCTGTCCCCAAAAACCTTAACTGAGATCTCACAAGGAGCTGAACTTGCCTAATTAAAGTAAGGGTTATTTATTCATTAGATACTCATTAAGAAATAATTCAAGTGTTAAATTTTAGAAAATTAAAGTTAAACAGAAAAATGCATAAATATAAAAGAAAATAATAATTGCGAATATGTATATTCAGATGATAAATAACATGTGATTAAAATATTTTAACTAGTGTTTAATGAGATAAGAACACCTTTTAAAATATTCTACCTAGACTTAATTAAGAACTAATAACTTTAGAGGGATACCCTTTTTAAAATTTTTATACTGCTCCAGGTAATGATAGCCATTGATTGAACTGGTTGTTTGTTACTGTGATCTCAGTGCCGTCCCAGGAAATCTCCACTGAGATCTAATAATTAAATTTCTCCCCTGTCCTTTTCGTTTTGTTGTCTTCTTTATGAACCAAAAGTTTGTTTCCTTTTTGACAAGAACGTCCAGGTGTATTTGTGACATGTTTGACAGTTAGTTTCCTTTTTGTATTTATGAACCAAATGTGTAGTTGTGACATGTTTGAATTTACTAATAGCTGTGTTGTATTTTGTTTAATTTTTATTATTGTTGTATGGGAAGATTAATTTCCTGTATTGAGCTTAATTTCCTATATTTATTATATGTGTTGTCTTTGTAGTATCATGGTTGCGTATTTTTTTGTGTTAGGATCAACAGTGCTTGTGAAAAAACATGGATAGGAGTTGGATGACAATTAAAGATTACTTGCATCCTAGATATTTGGCAGGAGTGAAAGAATTCGTTGAATTTGCTTATTTAGGCAAGGATCCCACATATAAGCTCCCTTGTCCATGTAAAGGGTGCAATAACTTTGAGGATCAAACTATGGAGGTCATGAAAAGTCATTTGTGTGGGGGAATTGTTGAGAGCTATACTAGGTGGGTATATCATGGTGAAAGGTTTGAAGATTCTGATGAGGATAAAAATGATAACATAGTTTTAGATGAAGAAAACAATGAGTCAGATGATATTCAAGAAATGTTAAATGACGTTGGTACTGCAAACTTTGGCGAGAATTGGAGAAATTCGGGGGAACATAATAGGGATATACCAAATAAGCAAGAGGGGGAAGCAAGTAAGTTTCTTAGATTATTATCTGAAGCTGAAAAAAGTCTCTACCCGGGTTGTGATAAGTACTCAAAACTTTCCTTTGTTGTCCATATCCTTCATTTGAAAACTATGAATCGGTGGACTTGCAAATCCATCGATATGCTGCTGAAATTCCTCATTCAAGTCTTCCCCATGGCATCAATTCCTAGCTCATACTATGATGCAAAAAATTTAATTCGTGAGCTAGGACTCAAGTGTGAAAAAATACATGCATGTGAAAATGATTGTGCACTTTATTGGAAAGAAAATGAAAGCCTCGATCACTGCCCAAATGAAAAATGTAAAGCACCTCGTTATAAATCCCCGGGTTCTAAAATTCCTAGAAAAGTGCTTCGCTATTTCCCCTTAAAATCAAGGTTGCAAAGACTATTCATAAACAAGGAGATAGCTCAAGATATGAGGTGGCATAAAGAGAGACGCGTTCCCAAGGAAAACACAATGACACACCCTGCTGACTCAATAGCTTGGAAGGAGTTTGATAACAGTCACCCATCTTTTGCCGAAGATCCTCGTAATGTTAGGTTGGGGCTTTCAACTGATGGTTTCAATCCCTATGGAAACATGAATAATGCATATAGTATATGGCCTGTAATCCTTGTTCCTTACAATCTACCACCTTGGAAATGCTTAAAGGACCCTTTTTTCCTGTTATCAATGATTATTCCAGGTCCTAAGTGCATAGGAAATGATATGGATATATTTTTTAGGCCTCTAATTGATGAGTTGAAAGAGTTTTTTGATACTGGCTTTGAGACTTATGATGCAGCCGTGGGAGAAAAATTTATGTTACGGGTTGCTCTATTGTGGACTATAAGTGATTTTCCAGCATATGCCTATTTGTCAGGGTGGAGTACGAAAGGTTATAAGGCCTATCCTATTTGTTTAGATGATACAACCAGTGTATATCTGAGAAATGGATTAAAATGTTGCTATATGGGGCACCGGCGATTTTTGCCAGCGGACCATAAATGGCGCAGAGAAAGAAAGTCATTTGATGGCAAGAGTGATCTTAGACAGCCTGTTAGAACTTTATCCGGTGAAGAAATCTTTGAACAACTTCAAGAGTTTGATCAAATGGTGTTTGGTAAGGCACCTGAATTGCTTAAAGAGAAGAAAAGAAAACGCATGCAAAATCAGTCAAATTGGTTGAAGAAAAGCATTTTTTTTGAGCTGCCATATTGGAGTACTAACAAAATTAGACACAACTTGGACATTATGCATATCGTGAAGAATGTGTGTGAAATTTTGTTGGCTACAGTGATGGGTACGGGACACAAAAATAGGGACACTTGGCAAGCTAGAGAGGATTTGAAGGAAATGAGATTGAGGGAAGAATTGCATCTTCAAACTCAAGGGGATTCAAAGGTGATGCCCGCTGCATGCTACACTCTTTCACGCAGCGAAAAACAAAAACTATGCCAGTTTTTGAGCTCACTCAAGTTCCCCGATGGATTTGCCTCAAACATATCTCATTGTGTTAAGCCAAAAGAGTGCCAAATTTCAGGGATGAAGAGTCATGATTATCATGTATTCTTGCAACGTCTACTTCCATTAGCAATTAGAGGCATGCTGCCAAAGGATGTTTCCCAAACTTTGGTAGAACTAAGCAATTTTTTTAGGAAAATTTGTTCCAGGACTCTTTATGTAGATGAGTTAGATGCACAGGAGAAAAACATTGTTGTAATACTCTGCAAACTTGAAAAAATTTTCCCTCCAAATTTCTTCGATGTAATGGTCCATTTAATGGTCCATTTACCTGCTGAAGCAAAACTTGCTGGCCCAGCACAATACCGGTGGATGTTCCCATTTGAGAGGTAGTGTAAAGGCTATTTTAAGACTGAATCTTCTTTTGCTTCATAGGGTCGTACTGCTGTGACATCTTATGGCTGCATTTTTGTGACACAGAAAAATGGGTCAATACAAAGGTTATGTGCACAACAGAGCTCGACCGGAAGTATGCATTGTTGAGCGTTACTTGGATGATGAATGTCTAACATTCATTTCCAGGTACTTGCACAATGTTCCTACAATATTTAATGAACCAGAAAGAAACATCGAACGCTTTGAGGCTACTGGAAAGTTGTCTATTTTTTCTGGAATGGCTCGGCCTTTTGGGGCAGCAACATTTTGTTGCTTAAGTGAATCAGAGTTGATGAAAATACATTTATTCATCTTGAAAAATTGTGAAGAAATTGATGATTACATAAGGTAATAAATTTATTACCTTATGTATATGAGAAGTGTTATATGTTTAGTCAATTTTAGCACTAACCGTAGCACATAGATAACTAATAATACTATTGTATAGGATGCACAAAGAATTGCTTCAGCAGCAAAATGTGTCGAATGTAGAGCAGATGCACGATTTAGAGTTTCCAAAGTGGTTTGAAGATCGTGTAAGTATGGAACAAACTACTAGAAAACTTGTGGTATTTATATAGTTGTTAATTTGTTCAGTCATTCTAATTTCTTATTTGGGTCATATAGGTCACTTACATGCATACACAAGGCAGATGCTGTGATGAATTGTTGTCTTTGGCCAAAGGACTGGATTTTAGAGTGATCAAATATCCTGGTTGTAATGTCAATGGGTTTAGATTTCATACCAAAACACGTGAGGTAGACAGAAAAACCCAGAATAGTGGCATTATGGTGAAGGGTGAGCATGCTGATGTAGAAATAAACTTCTATGGTGCTATTACAGATATCTTAGAGGTTGAATACTCCTTCAGTCAAAGCCGAGTAGTTCTGTTCAAGTGTGATTGGTGGGACTTGAAAAATAGCTCATGTCTTAAAATAGACAAACAGAGTAATCTAAGCAGCGTCAATTTGTCAAAAAAATGGTATATAGACCAGCCATTTGTATTCGCTTCCCAAGCCGAACAGGTCTTTTACGTAAAGGATATGAGGCTTGGAGGTGATTGGCATATTGTTGAGTCAGTCTGTCCACGTTCATCATATGCTGTTCTTGAAAAGGATGAGGATAAATCATGTGAAGAAGAAGAGGTTTACCAAGAAGATTATCTTGAAGACCTAATTGGGGTTCAAGAGAATGTCGATTTGTCTAACTTGAAAAGAGGTGATATGCTAGCTGATGAAGCTGTAGAAACTGGCATCCTAAATTCTGATTCTTCAGCTAAACATGCCAGGAAAATGGATGATTTTTTTGTTGATGATGATGAGATTCAGCAATTGAGCTCGAGTGAAGATGAAAGTGAAAAATTTGTAGAAAGTGATGACTATGAGTCTGACTAAACGATGTTGTAAATAACATTTTCAGTTTCTATTTATAGTTACCATGTAACTTTTGGTTCAAATCAAGTGTATTTCTTATCTTGAATTATTTTTAGTCACTCTTATCTTCTAATTTGCAATATCTATTGTAAAATACAAGGCATATTAATTAAGTTCCTCCTTCGGGTGAGCATGCTGGTAATTGTACCTTGTCCTGGCTTTTTAGACATATTTAGTCTAAATGCATGGCTGATTGATATCTTTTTATCATGTAGTTACATGGCTGGGCCAGGGAAGAAAGGAAAATGTCCTATGCGACCAACTCGAGGTGCTGAAATACCTAATGCAGCAGAAGCTAGAGAAAAAATAGGTGAACAGGTGATGAAAATTGACTTTGCTATGTACTTGTACCTTCACTTCTTTATACCATTGGTTTTAAACAATTAAGCATCTGCCCTGCTGTGTTTTTCTTACTTCACTATAGCAAGTTGGTGGCCCAAAAGGTAGTCTGGCTAGCAATGCCAATAATGGTGCTGAATTTAGCCTATCTAGAAAGTCAGTTCAAATTCGCCTATTTGATGAGACTGAGGTTAGTTCTTACTTTTGGTAGTTGGCAATATTTGAAAATTACATTTCTAATGTGTAGTTGGCTGGATTTTAGGATCCTACTACCTCAAATGGTCGCAAAACTGCTACAGGATCATCAAGACATGAGTTGACAACTCCTACATCTATTGAGCAGCAAAATACTACTCCTACTTCAGTACAAGTCGGATCTAACCAGTCCATTGGTTGTGGAAGTGACCGGAATAATGAGAGCGATGATGTTCAACAGAATGATACCGGTATATGAGATTTACTTGTAATTTATATTACACAGCTAATTTCATTTCAGATTTTTCCACTCACATTCATAACTGTGTACTATGTTTTGGGTAGGTGGTATCAATGTAACTAGGAAAAGAGGATATACTCGCAATATTGCACTGTCCAAGGAAAAGAAGGCCGGCAAAAAGGTAAAAGTCCAGGTCTCTGAAGTTAGTGGAAGAGTAATTGGAGAAGGGGCACAACAGTACATCTCAGAGACAAGTTGTGTCATTCGTAAATATGGCAAATGGAAAGCAGAAAAATGGTCCAAACTGGCCAGCTCTGATAGAGAAGGAATGCTAAAACTTGTTAATGTAAGTGAAATTGTTTTGAAGGCTTGTTTTTCTTCTTGACTTGGTAACAACTAGTTCTGCAACAGGACATTTATGCACTTTTTCTGACATTTACAATAAATTTTTCACTCATATTTCAGAATAGTTTTGCTTATGATGAAGGAGAACATGTTAAGCCAGCACTTCTTAAGCAGTTAAATACACAGTACAGAAGTCGACGATACAATTTTCACAAGATTTTCAAGAAATTTAGTACAAAAGAGGAAGCACTTGCAAATCGTCCACAATATGTTGAAGAATCTAATTGGATTTACCTTTGTGACTATTTCTGTAGTCTAAATTTTATGGTATAGAGGCCGACTTTTGATCATTTACTATTGTTCTTTCTCATGTTTTTTGTGTGTTAAATTTTGATCACGGCTGAACTTGATAAGTGCAGAAGATAAGTGAGAGGAACAAGATCAATAGATCAAAGCAAAAAACTGCTCATACAGCTGGAACAAAATCCTTTCTTCGTCATAAAGTTGACCGGGTATTTGATTATCTTGAAGACATGTCTTTTGGATTGTTTAGGCAGGTTATTTAACTTCTTATTGTAACAGGAAGCACAAGAAGGGAGGGAAGTTGGACCAATAGAACTTTATGACATCACCCATTACAGCAAGAAGAAGAATGCAATGGTTGACGAAACATCTGCTATGAACTTAGTAAGAAAAATGGAATTGGTACTCTAATATTATTGTACAACTCTTATGAAAGTCTAACTTCAGAATTTACCTTTGTGACAGAGCATGATGAAGGAGAAAAAGTTGGAATCTGAATCCAGTGGTGCAAATAGGACTGAAGAAGACATTTCCATTGAAGTAACTGGACATGTAACCGGATACGTACATGGCCGTGGTCCCTCCAAAGCTGGAATAATTGCCCAAAAGCTTGCAGAGATAAATGATTTCAAGAAAAGAGCAGAACAAGCGGAGAAGCGCTCAGCTGAGTTGGAAATAACAGTCCAATCTCAACAACAACTTATGGAGAAGCTTGTGAACCAGCAAAGTGAAATGCAGAACCAACAAAGTGAAATGCAAGATCTCCTTAAATCTTTGAAAGCACAGCTGCAAGCCAACAAGTAAGACGATGAAGGCACATCTGAACGAACTGATTGGTAAGCAATTTTCAACTATATATACTTGTCTAAATAGATATAATGGCTGCTATGGTTTAAAGTTAACATAAGTTATTGCAAATTAGTTATTGGTAGGTGACAATATTAACTTGTAATATCAAGACTGAGGAGGGACATTTAAGAATTACTTCTGTCAACACAAGGTTCTAATCAGATGGTGTTTTGATCCTGGGAGTACATTTGTGGCTTTATCATAGCTTTGTTATCATGAAACAATAACATTACACAAAAAAAAAACTTCAATAGTGTTTCTGTTTCATGATATTAATTTGAGGAGCACAGAAGGGCTAAAGAATAGAAAAGATTATTATTGTCATTTGGCCAATGAGTTAGCTAAAAACTTAAAATTTTGTCATGTTTAAGACGTTTTATGGTCAAGATACAGAAACGCTTGCATCTTGCAGGTTTCAAAGGTTCATGGCAATTCTGGACCTGTCTCTCCCTTTCATTCTTGTGGGTGCCACTTATTATTCTCAGTGTTTTGAACACAAACTAGTGTAGTGTCTATGTCACTACTGGTCGTTGTGGAGAGAGTAGGAAGATTTGATATCTGCTTACTAATTTAGGTTAGGAATGAACAGCAAAAACAAAATACTGATTTAGCTTTTTGAATACTTGCTAAACATTAATGTCATGCAATTTCCAGTTAAGCCTAATGATTTGCTATGTGGTGTCCTGATTCTAGTTTTTCTGTTTTGCAATGACATTTAGGCTTTAAAGCTCAGACGGAAACTTTGATGGCTCCTAATTACCGCCTTTACTCTGGAAAATCCTTTCTTTCCTGGTTGAATTTTATCATGGCACTGTCTTCTTCATTCCCTTTGTCTCTGCTGACCAAAGCTTCTGATTTCTTGTTAGAAATATGGTGCAGAGAATTTGCTGTTCTGTCTCAGACCCTTCGTTTATGAAATTAGCTCCTACTTAGTTGCCAAAAACTGTTGTTCTGATGATATGTAAAGGTGCATATGGAAATGGTAAACTAATTCAAGTAAAGAACTAATTACTAGTAAATTAGCAAACATGAACCTGAAGAGGACCTAA
>NW_020862981.1:0-33097 GCF_003713205.1 Coffea eugenioides
TTGAAAATGGTAGCATTTGAGTCTATTGTTTTGATTAAGGACAACGATGGAGAAAGGGAGATGAGATGACAGGATAATACAAATTGACACATGTTCGTTTATAATACTCTTTCATTAAAATCATTCAGATCATTGACCAATACAAATTGATACTCTTGGAAATAAACTCAAACACCTAACACCTTGAACAACATGAGCAAGTTTTTGACACTTCAAATCTCTTTATAGTTTGCTAATAGCTTTTGCAGAACCTAAATTTAGGGTTCTAATAATAATTAGTACGTTTAGGATTTTAGAATTGAAGGGATAAAATAATCACTCAAAATATTTAGTGGAAGAAAAGAAAATAAATAGTACACACTATTATTAAAATCTCAAACAATGCGAGAAAATCGCACCACAATAAAACCTTATCAACACTTTTGGATTCTCTTAAGAAAATGCCTCAACTAATGTCCTATTTATAACTTATTGAGACTTGTAAAATAAGAAATCACTTGCATAAGAAATTACCAAATAAAACACAAACTCCTAAATAACATAACTACTAAAAACCTTACTCCAATAAATGCAGTAAATAAATAAATGGGTTCTTCTAGGCTTGGTTTATTTTATCAACTTTGTATTTCGTAAATAATTTCTCAGCAATTTTTTCTTGATCAAAGTTTTCAATCATCTTCAAAGTCACCATATTTACCATCAATATAAGTGCCAAAACATAGAAAATCATAGATTGCTTTCTTGCCAAAATTATCACCTCCAAATAATTCAAAAATTCCACTACCATAATTAGTAAAATAAACTTCACATTATCAATTGACTCCAGATATTTTTTTCACATTTAAAATTTAACTAAAATATGTATGCATATTTGTGCTTATAGGAGCCGATATAGAAAACTTTTCATCATCAACCAAATTTTTAAAAACTTCAGCTGTTATTTAACAATTCATATGCCTAAATAAATTTTTTTTTTCTCTTCTGTCTAGTTTTCTTGGTTTTTCTAGATGATTAACCAATCAAATACTTCAATCTAACAACCAATTCTTCTCTAATTTCTGTCATGACATCTATAGCAATTTGATAATTCCTATATCAATCTTATGGTCGAATTCTTTACTAACTACATATTTCAGGACCAACCTCATGCCTAACTCAATCAACTAAATATTTTTTTGGCAAACCATGTGCCTTAATTTTCTAACAATGGAAACGCTTAGAACTAAACTCGTAGTTTGGCTCTGATACTAATTGTATAATCAAAATTTCAGGTTTTAGTAATAATTAATGCATACTGAAGAGATAAAATAATCACTCAAAATATTTATGAAAAAAGGAAGAAAATAAATAATACGCACTATTATTGAAATCTCAAATAATGGAACAAAATCACACCAATCTTACTGTTTTTGGACTTTCTTAAGAAAATTTCCCATCTATAACTTAGTGAGACTTGTAAAATAAAAAATCACTTGCATAAGAAATTATTAAATACAACACAAACTCCTAAATAACACAACTGCTAAAAACCTGCATCAATAAAACTAGTAAATAAATAAATAGGTTCTTCTCACTTGATTTATTTTGTTAACAGCTCTGCTCTTATCCTAATTGGAAATGACATTCTCACGTTCCACAACCACCTTCTCGTGTTCCAGTAGCTGCAACAGGAGATAGTGGCACTGGACAATCACGTGCATGCACAATTTTCCCTTTCTAAAATTACATGGCAATGGATACCTCTGACTTCTCATCATCCTCCAGAGAAAATGTCTTCAAATGAAATTTCTTAAATTTTTCTTCAGTAACTTGATCCAAATGATCCATCATTTCTCTTTCAAGATAGTTTTGGGAATCACCAACCTGACCTTCCCTGAAAAAGATCTTGTTTTCTATGACCGGAAACCCGAACCCTGAGTGTGATCCTGTTTTATTCACATCCAGATTGCTCAGATTCTTAAAACTACAGAAATCTACCACTTTACTTACCAGGCTTTCACCTTCTTTGTCCGTTGTGAAAGGCATCCCCAAGAATTCTGCTAATCTCTTTGTTTGGAAACAAGGCTCTTTCTTCAAGTCTTCATATCTAATAAAGAATACTCTTTCAGGCCATTCTATACTTGCTTTCCAATACCCCAACACATGATTCCAGTATGGTCCATATGGTGAAACACCCTTAGAGAACTTTTCAAATGTCTCTGCTAATGAAATTCGTGGCACTGCTTCAGGTTTCAGCTTGTTTACAAAGTGCCAACATGACACTAACACATCCTTCGGGTCTCGATAAACATAGACAATATGGCAGCCTGAAGATTTTGTCGATTCTGGTAAAGAGGTGTAAGGAATGTGAGTGTGCATGAGAGAATTGGGTGGCTTTGGGTTTACAGGATTCGCGGCGGCATATGATTCCAGCATGGGAACCAGTTCATGAGGGTTTGCCGTTAGCAAAGGATTTTGATCGGGATGACTGATACATGTACGATTTGTTATGGTGAAAAGAAGTGCCTTTAGCCAGGTTGTTCCCGATTTTGGATATGTGGCCAAGAGGATGTCACTTGGTTTTGCCCAAAAATGTTTCTGGAGAATTAGGAGTCCCTTGAGAACTCCCGTGGAATACCAAAAACCTTGGTACAAGTGAATGTGCTCACTTAACCACCCTCTTTCCCTAGGGAGCACAGAGAGAATTTGATCACTGCCATCTTCTTTTTCTTTGTTAAACAATGTTTGTTCATCACCGCCTTCAATGTAGGAAGAAGAGTTTTGGGTCAAGGAAGGGATTGCCATGAGGAATTGGGACTTGAAATCTGGAGGCTGGTAGACACTATATTTATGATACGAGATTATTGTAAATAAGATAGTTGGATTAGTACACGTGCAAGCTGGCATGCTCAAAATTCAATCATTCTTGCGAATTTGACTTGGAGGACCGCAATAAAAGAGAGGGCAACAGAGAAATGGACCTTACAAGAGAAGAAAATACTAGCATCCCTCTCCTGCATAAGAACGTGTGATGGAATCTCAGTAAAGATAACAACAAAATTTGATGGAAGCAAATAGATCGCTAGAACAGCAAATCTACATTATCAATATGCACTAGCCAGCAAGGCAATCAAGTGGCCAGCAGGAACATTTCTGCTTGAGAGCTGAAATGGCAGGAAACAATATAGACATGGCTAATGTAAGTCATCCATGGGCAATTATTTCAATGGCATCGTAAACAGCGCAATTCACTGTAGAACTTGACAACTGGATCCCAAGCTAAAAGTCATAGGTAGGGATTGTTTAGGAGAAAAGAACAAGCGGGAATATTTAGCTCAAATTTTTCATAGACAGATATCTAGGGCACATGTTAAATATGACGGCCAATATTCATAAATTTTGTCCATCCAAAATCAAAATGTGGTATTGCAGTAAAGCAGGACCATCACATCTCCCCAACACTGCTCAAAAACAATCATTAGTGTTTTCCTTTCAACCTTGACCTCAAACAGTGCTACGGAGTCCAAAAACTTTCACATGTTGCCTAATTATTGTATGTCAAAAGAAAGATTGCACTAAAGTTCAGAAAGTTTTGCTGGAATATGTAAGGCTAAAAAGTAAAGAAAATGGACGCAGGACCACGGTTCATATTATTTTGAGGCAAGAAATAAAGGTGGTGAAAAGACAAGGACAAAGTTTGAGTTTCTGACATTAATTATTACCTATACCAGCTAAGAACAAGATGGCTTGATGGCACATAAGGGATTAGAGTTCAGTGTATACAACATACTTCCATTGCGCTTATTGATGCTTTCCGATAGGGTTTTTTGTGTTTTGGGAGCATTTAAGTTGAGGTTGTGCCTGAAATCCCTCGTGGCTCTCCTCTCCAACTTTATAAATGCACTCTGCCCTCTTCTTAAACCAGTACCATATAGAGTGTTTTCATGGCCAGTTTTGGTGCTTCCTTACAGCTATTGATATTGACTTATTGCCTTCTAATCCCCTTACCCACCCCCACACCCCCTCTCTTGTGTGTACTTATGAAATCTATTAGTCTTGCTAAAAAGAAATATACCATAGTGACGACTGGCCTTCTAGCATGTTTTGTTAACATTCTAGAAAAATATTTAGTGCTCCTAGTTGATAGGTAAGAAGAAAGGTGATGTCAACATGACGTGCGCAAAAAAGTTGAGACAAATTAGACTAATGAAAAAGAGATGGTCAAATCACGAAGTTGAGAACAGTGAAATGCCTAAAACAAGTGTTGCGTATGAAAGGGCGTTTGGCCAAAGGGATAATATAATCAGTAGGAGACAATTTTAATAGTTTTGGAACTTTGAAGAAACAGAGAATATAAATTGCACATGCTTGCTTCTGTCACATGACAAATGTCTTCTGGCTTTAGAGATAAACTGCTGGCTCGTCCAGCTGCTAAATGTTACTGCATTCTCAGTGGTTGTTTTCAATATTCAGGAAATTTTAAGACGACTGGAAGACTGTCCTCTTCTCCTGACAGTGAATTTAATAGGTGCTTTATTTGGACTTTTCTTTTCTTAATTTTTTGGAAAATTATTATGCTAATTCACTGATCCTTCTCATACTTTGTCTTTTGTGTTGAATTTAGGGTTCTTAATTTTGGCAAGATGCTAATTCACTGATTCTTCTCATAATTTGTTTTTTTTTTTTTGTGTTGAATTCAGGATTCATGATTAAACTATGTTTAAAAGAGAAAATTTCAGAAGATTTGTTGAAAAAGAACGTGGCACATTTGTTAAGGAAATTTCAAGGGTTATGAGAGGTTTATCTCTTGAAGAATCATGGAGGCCACGATTGATTCTGTTTATGTGAAGTATAATGTTTAGGAGTTTTAAACATGTTCTTATGTTTTTGATAAAACTTCTTCAACAACTATCTTATCTACTTTCTCTCTCTTCTCGAGAACAAAAACTCTAGCTCTATTTTTATTTTTCTTGACTGGTTTCTAGTTGAAGGATAATTAATGCTTTGGTTCAGAAAAAATTGTGAGAAAGAATTTATTCTTACTATTTTGTATATTCATGAATATTTTTATATTTCCTAAATTAACTGCTCATGGTTATGTTGTTTAATATCAATGGTTCGATATTTAATTAACTAGATGATCTAATGCCAATTAAAATGTCAATTCTTTAATTGTTTGATAATTTTAATATTTGTGACAATTGGCATAGTTGGTTTTGTATCGGGAAAATGTACAATCCAATCTAAATGAACAAAATCATGAGTTTGTTGGTTAGAATCGATGACTTTTCTAACCTTAATGTTGTCGGTAGATTAAATTCTAAGAGCTTGTTTACAATTGTCTGTTGGCAAGAGAAGTAACTAAAGAGTTTGTTTTAATTATCGAGAAAGTAAAGAAAGGCAAAGAATCAGACCTTATTGACTATCATAACCAATTTATTTGTAAATTGATTTTTGCATCGACAATCAATTGATTAAATCAAAAGGTGAAATTACTCCTTTGGCTAGAAGGATTGTTTTCATTGATTTAGTTTTACATCATTTTTCATTATTAATTTCTTTTATATTATTGTGTGGTGTAGTTTCTCAAAACTTCCCTCTTAATTCCTGATTTTGTGAAGAAAATAAATTCACTAGTCCCTGTAAATACGACCTTACTCACTGCTATTTATAAATTTGTATTTTTGTTGAGTAAGAAATTTTATTTTATTGGATTCGCCACCCACCATCTCGTGTGAAATAATTTTCTTTCATGTACCTTTTAAATTGTTGGCTAATTGTGTTAGGGAATTGCTCAACTCGCAAGGAGTAAAGTGAAAAAATAATGCACATACTTGGAACTAGAATCGACTTTTTTGTCGAATATGAGTGAAAGTAACGACAAGAATATTTGTAGTCAAATATCTTTTGGCAATCCCTAGAAATGATTCACAAAAAAGACTTGGGATGAATAATTCGAATCATTCACATTCAGGTCATGAATGATTGCAATGCATATTATGCAAAGATAAGTTCCTTTTGCTAATCTAAATTGAAGCATGTTATATAATTGATCATACCAATATGGCAAGGCTTGATGAATTAAGCACGTAGATTAATCTGAGGTGTATATAAACAGCCCTAAACATCACTGACTACTGATTATTTGGAAAAAAGAAAAAAAAATTGGGGCTAATGTGGCGGAATCATGTGGCTGCCAGAAACCATCAAGGGGTAGAAATAGCAATACGCCTATCAATTAATAGGGGTTGATGATTTATATAATGTCTATTGCATTGGCCAAGTTGGTGGAATCAAATGAGGGTGACAAACAACGACATCCAGACAAGCTCTAATTAAAGGAAGGACAACTTTATTTTATAGTTGGAATATTGGTGGATAAAGTCACATTGTTTTGATTTGTAATCTACATCAAAAGAATTGAATCTACTTTAAGGTTTTTTTGATAAAATATCATAATTTCATTAAAATCTACACTAATGACAGAAATTACATCATCAAACATATACAGTTATCAAAAAACATATCTGAAGAAAGGATATTCCAAATCTGAAGAACAATAAAAATTATATTGTAAAGCACCAAATTTAAAAAATAAGATAAAAAAATTGTAACTCCACGAACATCTGTGCATGCTTCCACTCGCGCAGATTTGCTGATTAAGTGCTTCAAACCCAGATATTATGGTGAGATCTGCTGAATAGATCCAAAAAATTTCAAATCTGATAATCAAAATCTGAAAAAACTCAAATCTAATAAAAGATAAATGAAAAGATTATCAAAAACTCTCACTAAAAAATTTAGGAGAGAAGAAAACTCGCATAGACAATCCTAAGGAGGGAAGCACTAGAAAATCTTAAGAGAGATTTTATTCACACAAATAAAAAAAAACTATAGAGAGGGCTCCTCCCATGAGAAAAGATTAGAAAAATCTAATGTTTTCTATGGGAGAGTTGAAGGAAGTTTTAGTTAAAGAGTTTTTTTCAAAGAGAAAGAAGAGAGAAGGAGAAGAAAAGGAACAGTATTTCTAAAACCTGAATTTTGTTACGTTAAGATTGGTATAGTGGTTGTTTGTAGATAAAGCCATCCAAAAGAGGGTCTTCTTAATAGTTATTGTTTCCTATTTCTAAATTAGATGTTCAAGTCTAGTGATATTTTAGTAGTTTACTTGGTTAACGTAAGAGTAACTCTTTGGTAGTTTGGTGTTTTAGTAGTTTTTTAATTTCCAAAGTCTTATGTAGTACATATAAGGTGTTTTAGTATTGTAATCGGTTGAGAAAAATGAGAGGACAGGTGTTTGTAAAGGCAATTTTGCCTAGATTTATGCCAGCCTTAATATGAAAGTCAGGTGTACTTGTTGTTTGTGTGATTAATAATAAACTCCACTTCTCCCACATATTTTTATATGTATCAAAATTGTTTCCGTTGTGTGCTTTTTTTTTTTGTCCCAATAAGTGGTTTCAAAGCTCTGCGTTTTGATCATGGAGCTTGTTCACGAAATTAGGGAACAAAGTTAGAAGATTTGTTATTGACAATTAGGATGGAAAATTGGTAGCTAGATGAGTGACAAAAACCCCAAGACCCGCATCATAGCAAGAATTATTAATCAAAAGGCGATCAAAACGTTTCTAAATTCGCGCCCTTCCAAATCGATTATTACACCAAGTGAATGAAGATCCAGAAAAGCCAGCATCAAATAACTCAGTAGAAGACATGAAATCCAAAAAATCAACCGCCTCAGACAATCAAAAAGGCCGTCCCCCTTTTTTTTCCCCAGCATTTATCACCACATTAAAACCCCCACAAACCAACCATGGTCCTTGAAGAGGCTTATCTCGCAACAACCCACTCCACAAATCCTTTCTCTCCTCAACCGTACACAGTGCATGAACAAAAGAGACAGAAAAAGGGACTGCATAGAAATTATGATGAACGAGAAAAGAAAAATGTTGTTCCCCCTCACCCACCAACAAAAGATGAAATGAAGCATTATAAAAAATTCAAAGAGAACCATACGTATTACACAGGACATGTTCAAAACCAAGCTTTAGCCGAAAGCTTTCAGCAAGGATGACATTAACACGAGCTTCACAAATCACTAGGAATTGAATACGTTGTTGAAAAATAATTTTCTTTAAACGTCTAAAATGAGAAGGTTTAGACAAACCTCTTATATTCCAGAAAAGTGACTTAATCATCGGATAAAAGCTAGACAGAATCATGTGATTTGGTTGTAGAAGAGCGTAGCTGCCTATCGGAAGGAGTAATAGCCTGAGGTCCCTTGTGTTTGTTGCCAACCTGGAGTGAATCATCTTGAACACCCCGGCCAGCTCCAGGAATAGATGGCAAAACCACTGCCAAGACTGCAAGCGGAGAAAGATTACCGGCAGATGAAGGTAACTCGTCACGTACATCCTCATCCAACCCCTCCTGCTGCTTATCAAGGTCAGGTTGAAAACCATCGATAGACTGAAATTCGACAGCCACGACATCTGCTTGACCCACAGACGTAGGCTTAGGGGGTTCTACAGGCTGCTCTTCTTGCACCAGCAACACAGTATGTTGATGATTATTTTCTGTCTCATCACAAGCTAGAGGAGCGCTTGGATCCGCAGCCTTAGCAACTTCAAATGGCCGCTGAGCTGGCAACTCAGAAGACTCCTTGTCATTACCAGTATCAGCAGCCTGCAACGTCGTAACCACTGCTACCATTGCAGGTTGCTGTTCTTGAGGCGAAGAAATCACCGAATGTGATATATTTTTTGAAACTAGAACCTAGCGTGTATCTATGTTTTGACCACCATCCAAGCCTAATGTGTCTTTTCTTAAAGGTTGATTAGAAGCCTCCTCCAAAGGCTGAAGATCCTTTCCCACCTGCTGCGACGGATTTCCAGCATGCACATCCATATTACAATCATTACTAGAGTGCCCCAAGTGCCAGCAGTTGGAGCAATATTGGGGCAAATTTTCAGCTTGCAACGGCTGTCAAAAACCATCATTAGAATTCTCAGTCCCAATCCAAACCCGAGAAGGTAATGGGTGGAGTAAATCTACTTCCACACAAACCCGTGCCACACTAGGCCTGGACATATTTACAGTTGCAGCATCTATAAACATTGGTTTCCCCAACGGATTCACAATGGAGAAAAGGGAATATTTATCGAATAGATGAATGGGCAAACACGGGAGAGAGAACCACATCGAAACCGATGAAGATTCTTTACTCACATGAAACGAGATAGTCCACTTGAATACTCTCATAGGAAATTTACCAACGTACCAAATTCCCCTAGTCCAAAGGCGATGAAAATCTGATTCCGAATCACAGCGGATGAGAACATGTCGAGCATCCATGTGTCCAACAGAGCATGCATCCTTTAAATCAAGAGAAAGAATGAACTTTCTGATCTCCTCCAATTTAGGACGACCACGAGAGAATTTTCCAACCAAGGCCAGATGAAAAGGAGAAGCTAACCTATTAATATCCTCAGGTGAAAAAAACACTGTAGCTTCTCCTTTATGAGTGGAGGGGGATTTAATGGAGATTGGAGACGAAGGAGGAGGGGCAAACAATTGAGCAAAAGACTTTTTTTCCCCCATTAAGAACTTAATATTCAATGAGGCATATTAACAAACATAAAGACGGCAAAACTAAAGCTCATACGGATAATGAAATTGGATAGATAAGAATTCCCAAATTTAACCAACAACCAAACGGTGGAAAAGGGACGTGATTTTAGTTAGGTGTTGCTATAGTTGCTTCGAAGACAAGTAAAGGCTCAAACACGAAAGGAGTCTACTTAATATTCAATGAGGCATATTAACAAACATAAAGATGGCAAAACTAAAGCTCATACAGTTAATGAATTTGGAAAGATAATAATTTCCAAATTTTACCAACAACCAGAAGATAAAACAAGGTTTGAGAAAAAGAAGAAAGGGATCAATCAATACTAAGCATAAACGGTGGAAAGGGGACATGATTTTAGTTGGGTGTTGCTACCCATTTGGATGATAAACCTCGCCCTTTCCGTTTTCTTAATGCTTGGACTACTCATTCTGGCTTCTTGGAAGTCATTAGAACATCTTGGCAACAAGAGTGTGTTGGTGCTCCTATTCAAGTGCTTTGTTCCAAACTTAAACGTTTAAAGGCAGATATTAAAGTTTGGAATAAACATTATTTTGGTAATATTTTTAATAATGTGAAAAGGCTGAGGAGAAGGTCGTTATAGCTGAAAAACGGGTGGGGGAGGATATCTCGGTTGGAGCTCAGGAATCCTTACAGAAAGCCCAAGCGAAATTTCGTCAGAGCTTGCTAGTGGAAGAAAGCTTCTGGAAGCAAAAAGCAAGAGTTCGTTGGTTAGATTTAGGAGATAAAAATACTAAATTTTTTCATTCAGTGGTAAAGCAAAAGAGAATACAGTCGATTATTCACCGAGTTCAAGATGAGACAGGGAGCTGGTTATGCTCTGAAGCTGATATAGGGCATGAAGCTGTTAGGTTTTTTTCTTCCTTATTTGCTGCCGAGACTACATCTTGTTGGGATTTATCTGCCATTATCCCACAATTAATTCAGCCAGCTGGTAATGTAAAATTAGAAGAAATTCCTACAATGGAGGAGGTGCGGCAAGTGGTTTCTAATATGGATGGTGATAGTGCGGCAGGTCCTGATGGGTATACTGGAAAGTTTTTCACTTTTGCTTGGGATATAATTGGTCAAGATTTGTATAAGGCTGTTGTTAGTTTTTTTTGTGATGCTGAGTTGCCGAAACAAGTGACATCTACGCTACTGGTCTTAATTCCCAAGGTGAAGAACCCAAAGGATTTTTCTCAGTTTCGTCCAATTAGCCTATGCAATTTTATAAATAAGGTATTTTCGAAGCTTCTGGCTGATAGGTTGTCTCCGTTGCTCCTTCAAATTATATCTCCAAATAAAAGTGGATTTGTTCGTGGGAGGTTAATATCTGATAATTTCTTACTTGCTCAAGAAATTATTCTGGGTATTGGTAAGAAGAATAGGGGAGGGAATGTAGCTCTCAAATTGGATATGATTAAAGCTTATGATAGGGTTTCTTGGATGTTTTTGATCAATGTGTTACGTGCTTTTGGGTTTGGCGAAAGATGTATTGATTTGGTTTGGCGTCTTATATCTAATCCATGGTCTTCTGTTTTGATTAATGGAGTACCATGTGGTTTTTTTTCATCGTCTCGAGGCCTTCGTCAAGGGGACCCTTTGTCTCCTTCTTTGTTTATTATTGGCGCAGAGGTTCTTTCACGGCTTTTGAATCAACTTCTGCTGCATCCGCGATTTAATGGTTTCAAGGCTTCTCGAGGGTGTCCTCAAGTTAGTCATTTGGGGTATGCAGATGATATTCTTATTTTTTCTAGTGCCTCAGCAGTATCCCTGAAGCTTTTAATGGAAACGTTGGAAAGGTATGAAAGTGTTTCGGGGCAGAGGATAAATGCTTCTAAAAGTTGTTTCATGGTTCACCCGCGTCTACCTCGGCGTAGGAAGGCATTAATTCAGAATATAACGGGTTTTTCTCTCAAGGAATTTCTTGCTCGCTATCTTGGTTGTCCTCTAATGATGGGGAGACGTAAGAAGAACTATTTCCAGGATTTAGCCACGACAGTGGCTGCTAGGATTAGTTCTTGAGAAAATCGTTTGTTGACGCTAGGAGGTAAGGTTGTTCTTATTAAAAATGTGTTGTCCTCGATTCCATTGCATTTGCTAGCTACTGTGTCACCTCCAAAATCTGTTTTTGCTTATCTTGAGCGATTATTTGCTTATTTTTTTTGGGGTTCAGTAGACGATGATTTAAAATACCATTGGATTCGTTGGGAGGATCTATGTGTTCCAAAAGAGGAGGGTGGGATTGGCTTTAGGTCGCTCGAGGATGTATTTCATGCCTTCTCCATTAAGTTATGGTAGAGGTTTCGCCAAAATGCGTCTCTTTGGGCTAATTTTCTGATGGCCAAATATTGTTCAAATGCGCACCCAGGTATGGTTGTTGACTCGGCAAGGGCCTCTTATACGTGGCACAGGATGTTACATGTGCGGAAAATTGCTGAACAACATATAACCTTCATTGTTCATTCTGGGAGCTCCAATTTCTAGTTTGATAATTGGTTAGGATCAGGACCTCTGGCTTTGCGATTAGGGAGTGTTTCGGATCATAAAGTGTCTAATTTTTTTATTGATGGCGGGTGGAATTTTCGGTTACTGAGTTCGTGGGTCCCTTCATCTATCATCAATGAGATACAAACGCTCTCTCTCCCTTAAATTGAGCATGGAGTGGAAGATTTGATGATTTGGGCTCCTTCTCAATCTGGAACTTTCACACTATGCTCAGCTTTTAACCTGTTGCGATCACATATGCAACGGTCATTTATGTTTACAAAAATTTGGCATCCACGACTTCCTCTGAAGGTGTCTGTTTTTCTCCTTCGCTTGTTGAGAAATCGATTACCACTGGATTTGACAATATGCAAACTCAGTATTTCTGGACCATCGAAGTGTTTTTGTTGTGTTCAGGCAAATGTTGAATCTATGGACCATGTTTTTTGTAATGGACAGGTAGCGGTATATGTTTGGAATTTCTTTGGCTCTGCTTCAGGCGTGCTGAATTTGGGTTGTTCGGTTCGTGCATATATTGCGAGTTGGTGGTATAGCGCAAGTAGGAATGGTTTTCTTGCATTTGTACATTTTATTATACCTTCTCTGATTTGCTAGATTATTTGGAAATCCAGAAATTTAGCACGTTTCGAAGGGAAAATTCTTTCTCACGTTGCTATTTGTGAGTTTGTTTTTGAAGAGGTGAAATACCTCTTTAGGTTGCAATTCCCTGAGCACCCGTTCCTTTCCTCAACATGGATACAGTTTTATTCTTCGCTCTCTTCTCTTAATCGGACAGCTTCATTTAAGATTGTAAGGTGGTGTCGGCCACCTTTGGGTGTATTTAAGCTTAATACTGATGGCTGCTCAAGAGGTAACCCAGGGAGGGCAGGTGGTGGTGGGATTTTGCGTGATGATGAAGGCAATTTCTTGCTCGTTTTTTCCTCATTTTTTGGAAATGGAACCAGCATTCAAGCTGAGACGCGCGCTCTTCTCTTTAGGGTTAAGCTGTGTCTTTCTCGTGGTTATATTAACTTGCATATTGAAGTGGATTCTTTGGTTCTTGTTCACATCCTAAAACAGATATCTAGTTGTCCATGGAGTGTTCTTACAGAGGTTAAGCACCTTCTAAAGTTATCATCTAATTTTGTTGAAATTTCTCATTGCTTTCGAGAAACTAATCAAGTTGCTGATTGATTATCTAACGTGGGGTGTGATTAAGGTTTAAATACAACGTATCTTCAGTTTTTAGGCCTCCCTATTACAGCTCGTGGAGCGTTTCGGTTAGATAAAATAGGCCTGCCTTCAATTAGAAAATGTAAGAGCAAATGATGTAAAGGGAATACTTCCCCTATTCCTTCTCTAGCATTTGCTTCTTGGTATTATTTGGAGGTAAGGTCCATGTCCCCCTCCTGTGTTTATTTTGCTTTTCCAATAAAAGACCAAAATTTAATTTTTTTTTTTTAAAAAGGATACCCTACCAAGGTTGTTAATTTTGGTGATTGGAATTGACAACAACAATCAAACAAACTTAAGTTTGTCGTTGAAGTTGAACTGGTTACAATTTGTGGAGTCCAAAAAATTAACCGAGATATATTACTGATGAATACTTTCGTCAAATAGGTTAGTTGGCATTTGATCCTATTTATCCATTGTGTATAGATTGGTTACTGACGAAAAATTTGGTGTGATGACAACTTATATTAGATATTGTTCTGGTCACATATGTCGGAGATAACCAATGTAAAGATATCTTTACTAATGCGATTTAGGACAGACTATTTATGATATCGTGCAAATTAGATGACAAAAAAAGAAAGAAAAAGAAGATAGAATTATTTTTTTTTTCAAATTGTGAGAAAATCAATTTTTGAGATGCTTTTCAAAAAGCTTATTTGTTATTCTCATGTGCCTCATATCTTTTAGCAAGATATTTTGGACTTTGTGATAGATATGGATCCTTATTATGGTTATGTTTCAAAATTTGGTAATACATGGAAAGTAGATTTTGATTAAGACTGGTATACAGATAATGGAGAAATTTGGAAGTAAATAGAGGGATGGGTTGGGTGGTTCGGGGGAGGGATTGTAAGTGAGAGATTCCAAATTCGAACCCTGTAATTTACACTATAAAAAAGAAGATAGAGAAATTTATGAAAATTTTGAATTAGTTAATGATTCTAGGTTGCATGCATTGTTTGGTGCAATTATTAACAAGAATTTTTGAATGAGGCAGATAAAAAAAATTGCATAAATTATGGATGCGCACAAAGATGAAATGAAGTCATTGGTGGAATTGAAGAGGTCATTGAAGACATTGGTGAGACAGAAATTGTTGATTTTTGCTATTGATAAATTATTTAAGGAGAAAAATTAATTAATGAAGTTGGTTAATACCAATTATGAAGTTGTGAGATTAAGTGAAAGTTGTATCTCTACTTTAATTAGTTGGATTGATGGCATGAACCAATCAAAACGAAAGTATAGTTATGCTAGAAATTTTGGTGCTAATAATTATGATTTTGTGCTTTTAGAAAATTTTTTTGGTGATGGAAAAATTAAATTATGGAATATTTGATGAAGAGTGCGTGAACATATTTGAGTTTTTCAACAAAGGAGATGATGCCAAGAAATTATTTGACAAGTACGAGTTCCATACAATACCTTGTGTGAAGATGAAACTTAGAGTCATTTGCAAGTTAGTGTTTGCATCATTTATACATCAATCGAATTATTCATGGAGATTCATCATTGATACATCATTTATACATCATTGATAGTATTGGAAGTAATGACAATAGAGAGGCCATGATGAAAATCAAACTAAGCTATTTTATATCCTAATTATTTTAGTTTCTTGTTTTGGCGTTACTAGATTAAAGCTTTGTTTGATAATTCAATTCAACACTTAAAATTAATAGGTTTAGATCTTAACATGTTCAAATGTATTTAATAATAAAAAATAGAACATTCAAATTAATTAAGTGGCACTAAATTTTTTTAAAAAAACTTGCTTTGAAAAATAAGTGAAAAACTATTCACCTATCATTTAATATGATAAACACTCAAATACATCAAATTTAGTACTTAACAATTTAATAATTTAACAAATTCATATTTCAGATTTCAATTTTCAAACATCATCAAATGCACCCTAAATCTTCAAGGAGTTTACTTTTTTTTTTGGTCGATTAGAGTCCTTACACTTATTGGTTTCTTTTATATGTCCTAGTGGGTTGAATAGTCAAGTCTTGGTAAGTCTAGTCCTAGTGATAATTGGTTTAGCGAGTTTCCTTTTCTTTATAATTTGAGTCTCACTACAACAAAAATGGTCTTTAGCGGCATTTAAAGGTGTCAGTTTAAATAATCTAACCTGATACTTTATCTATCCTCACACTTAGGGCGAGTGTTGTCCCTTCCAATGTGGGGATAGCTTCAAATCTTTAGCAGCATTCAAATGTGTCAGGAAAACCATGCTGCTATAGCATTCCTTCTGCCAACAAAAACTATTTTTTGTGATAATCGAAAGTGTTCTTATAGCATTAGAACATCAGTAGCGGATCAGTAGGTATTCTATTTATGAAGGCATCTTCAGTTGTCTTAATATATGGCTTTAAGGTCACGCAGCCATGTGAATATACACTGCTTTGGACAACATGGCCATTTGTCATTAGTGTTTTCGAAGCTAAGCTATACTGACACTTTTAATTGCCAGGAGTTTTTTCTCTATTTTTTTTTATATGGAAGCAACCTGCAATTAGTCCTTCCTGCTGTACATTCCATCAACCAGAATCCCAAGGGACTTGTAAAATTATCCCAAAGAGCAGAATGCATAGAGCAATTTAAAAGAAGAAGTCAATACTCAAATATATTTCATTGAATTAAAAGTCGATAACAAGTATTAAAATCGCAAACAAGTGCTAAAAGCAAGTACTAAAATCCCAAACCAGTACCAAAAGATTGTCATTTACAATAACTTGAAAGACTTTCTTGTGCACAAACTAAAAGACTCTCATCCCTAACAAGTTGAAAGAAGTAGAATTAGCTTCCAAACTTTCCATTTTGTTGAGAGTCCTCAGTCATAACCATGAAGTCCCCATCATTCTTCAGCTGTTTCCACCTGTACACAAAGACCAAGGCGATCATTAGATCATCATAGCTAGAACTAAAATTCCAGAAATCTACAATGTATTTAAGTGCATATCTCACCAAATGACAAGGCCAAGAAATTGGTGCACCAAGTGCATCTTGAATTGTTTGTTGCAAATCATACGGTCTAATCAATTGCTCACGTAGACTCATTGCAACTTGTATCTGTATTTCACACCAATTTGGCCCAAGAGCTTGTCCGCCGACCTCATCCAATGGATTCAGACTCCGTAAATATCCCTTTGCCACGATTTTTGTTGGGTCAAACAAACTTTTTAGTGAAACCATATTCCCTACCTAGTAAAGATCCAACAAGTACAAGAATCAAACTCATGCCAAATTACAGTTTACAAATGTGAAAGTTTAAAAGTTGTAAATACTTACTCGAATAGATCGCGTGGCTCACGATGGAGTTTGGCTTGACACATTGTTAGATGATGATGAAGGATGTCTCGGGCTGTCAATTGGAGAGCCCCTTCCATGTTGAACTAAAACCATTTTCTTCAAACTGGCTATTTCATCATCTTGTCGCTGAAGCCTTTCCTCCAAACGGACCAATGTTGACTGTTGTTGAACACTTATATGGTAACATGTGTTACGACTAGTAATGTCTTCCCATAAGTCCGTTGGATTCACACCGTCACTAAACAAGCGAACATGACCATGTTTGTCTTGCCCAACCACCTAGGCAAATATGTCATTGCGACCAACTGGATCTTGCGACTCCGATGGAAGCTGATTTTTCAGCTCATTCATTTTTTCCTACATAATAAAGGAAAACACTTGTTATTGCAAAAGCCTGTCTGAAAACAATGGTAGAATTTATAGGCTTGTGTTCTCGGATCCTTACCGAATTCTCAGCAACTATGGTACTTGATGGAGTTCCATCGGCATGGGTATAAAACTTATTGAATATTTCTACTCTAGTAGGAGGTCTTCCCAACTGTTTGGCCTATAAGAAATTGAATTTTTTTAATTATAGTTTTAGCATTTAGCATATAATTAAAAAACAAGTTAACATATTTTTTTAATTATAGTTTTAGCATTTAGCATATAATTAAAAAACAAGTTAACATAATGAAACATGTACGAGTAAAAAAAATTAGCAACTAAAAAAAGGATGAGATATCACCAAGTGTTTTCGAAGATGGGCAAATGACTTTTTTCCAGTTGTGTGGTTCATCTTCTTCTCCCCTCTAGCTTTCTTGTTCCTCTCACTTAGTTTCTAAATTTCAAAATCAAAACCAAGATTACAGCATTGAATAAACACAACTTTATGAAGAATGTTGTAGTTGATTTGTACCTTTGCTTCTTTACTTTTCCAATAAGCCCAAAGTTTGATCCATTGCTCTTCCCGTACCCTTATGTCCTTTTGAAACCGAGCTTCAGCATTTGGCACGGCAGGATCAAAATATGTAGCCTTTAAATCTGCCTTCCAGCTTCTCCATTTTTTGCCAATAGATCTTAAGGTCCAAGCTTCTAGTCCCATAGGCAAAGCAAACCTTTCCTGAAACGTAGTTAGGAACTAGAAAATCAACATAACTTCACAGTAATTTTTGTAGAAAGCATACATAATACAAAAGCTACCATTACCTTTATCACTTCTAACATGTCCATTTTAAGTTTCCTTGGCATCTTAAGCCAACTTTCAACATCTATTGGACAATACATACCATTCCTAGCCAAACTGCCCAAGAATTCAGAAAAAGAGGTTTTCTCACTTATTGGGATCCCATTGTCATCGAGTTTAATCTCAATCCGTGGAAAGTCCTTAGGCCGACCCCAAATTTCTTTCATAAATGTAGGGCCTCGGGTTTTCTGATGTACTTCACTTGAATCATTTGTAGTTTCTTTTCCTGTATTAAATAAGAAAAGGGTGCAAGTTATGAACATAAAAAATGCACTTCTGGAATTGGTTCAAACAGTTAGTAATACCTGCATCGTCCGAGTTGCATGACATGAAGGTGGTGTCATTGGAATGTTGACCTTGAGAATCCTGATTTGGATTTTTTTTCAGTTGGTACGTGCCTTGTTCCAAGTGGAGATTGTTGAATTGGAGAGTTCTGGCACTGCTCATGCGACTGTGAACCTCCATCAGCTTGTTGAGTAACTTGGTCACCTGATTCATGCATTATTCCCAATGTAGAATTCTGGATTGGAGATTGAGGTGCCCGAGCAGCTTCTCCTTGAACTTGTTCAATTACATTTTCATGGCTTGTTCCAAGTGGAGGCTGCTGCCTTGTTTCATGACATGAGGGAGGTTGCTCAATTGGTTCATCTCTCAATCCATTGGCAGTGCGCTTACATTTTCGACCTCCACGGGCCATACCTGCATAATTCACCATTTATTTGATACCAGGTCCACCACCATATATATATTTTTTTGGGGGAAGAAAGGGACAAATGTAAATGTGTAGCCTTTATTGAAGCAGACACTCTACCTATAGCAGTGCATCAATCTGGGATAATGGATAAAGTATACAAACTAAAATTAATGAACAAGTTATCTTGACTACAGCGTACACTGCAAGCCGAGCTCAAGCATACTTTTATTGAACTAATTTTGAGTTGCAACGAATATTATTGAATCTATTGTATATCAAACTCGGGCAGTTTGCTTCTAATTATATTTGAAAAACCTTTTTGCTTATAAATCAGAACTTGAAAACAGCTTTAAGAACTTGAAGATTACAGTTGGGTAAATTTGACGAAACCCACAAATCAATTCTCAAAATCCTAATACTATCATCTCTATCAACAAAATGTTCTCACGTCACAAGGTCTGCTCAGGTCATGTAGTTCCATTTGAGAGGTTACTAAAAAGTTCCCATGGAAAGTAAAAACAGAGCAGAACCAAAAGAAGTCCATCATTCATGGGGAAACCCCCTACTTGCTCAAATCAAGCAGTCCAGCACACAATCATTTGCTGGTGAAAAACAAAACTAACATAATAGGCATTTTAGAACCCAATATCTACCAAGTACTAGCAAAGACACTTACAATTTTCAACAATCATACTAGAATCCAAAGCTATCATTTTCATTTGTGACTACAAATTTCCTCATAAACAATCAGCACCAACAATTTAGAAGTCCAGGATTCATGAGGAAAAAAACTTTGGAAATTTACTCTTTAAAGTTGTAACAGAAAGCAACTGACAATACACAACACTATGTCGCATTCGACAGCTCTCACAAGCCACATTGTCCTAATCTGACAAGAAAGAAGAACAGATAGCATTTCTACCAGGCTTTCGACCTATGCAACTAGAAATGTGCTTCTCAGAAACGAAGAAGGAGGTTGTCAGAAATGGGAATCGAACAACCTAAATTAGACAGATGTCTACCATGCAATGCAAAATTAGACACAAAATACTGAAATTACCTCAAACTATGGCTTGAATCCCTAACTTCTTAGTTTCCCCAAGCTTAAAGATCTGAACTTCAGCTTTCACCCAAGCTTTGAAGCCCTAATTTCTCATTCCTTGCCACCAAGCCAATGCAACAGCCGAATTAGGGATTTTCATGGTGCAAGCTCAACAAAGTTACCTAAATGGGTTCGAGTTCATGGACGGGTTTATCCAAATTGGTGGTGCGAGCTTGAAACAGAGAGAGAGGGCAAAGGGAAGGGACAACGAGAGAGGGAGAAGATGTCTGAAATAAAGGCGGTACTAATGACGCCAAAGTAAATTAGTCAAGCCTCTTGAATTTTTCAATTTGCCGCGCTAATTTTTATGTGTTTGGGCAAGATTTTGTTAAAGCTACATAACAACTAAAAATGTTATTACAGCTATATACAATATAATATAACAACTACAAAAATAACAACTTAAAATTTTGTTAAAGCTATATAACAAGTAAAAATTTTGTTAAAGCTATACACAATATAGTGTAACAACTAAAAATATCTTAAATTAAAAATTTTGTGAAGCTAACAAAAAACATGAATTTAATCAAAATGTTTTCGGTACCCAATTTATTTTATGCTACTAGCAATTATGTACGGCTTGTAGTCTAACAAGCCGTTAGAAGGATCGAATTAGTTTATGGAACATAAAAATAAACTTGTGAATACATGAACTTTCCACTGATAAATGTTAGGATTAGAATTGATTGAACATATATATATTCAATATTTTCAATTCCAAAGCAATTGTCGTTCAACTTTGTGTTTATTATAAGCTATTAAACACTTAGAAGATCTTAAATTTGAACATTTCACTGCAATTGCCGTGTAACTTTGCGTTAATTAGAAGCAATTAAACACTTAGAATATTCAATGTTTTCAATTCCAAAGCAATTGCCGTTCAACTTTGTGTTAATTAGAAGCAATTAAACTAGAATTCGGGTTGTCCGAATTCATATATTTCGAATTTGGTTCGAATTCGGTAATGGAGTTTATAAATTTTATATTATATAATATTATATTATATAATAAATTTTATATTAAACACTTAGAATATTCAATGTTTTCAATTCCAAAGCAATTGCCGTGTAACTTTGCGTTAATTAGAAGCAATTAAACACTTAGAATATTCAATGTTTTCAATTCCAAAGCAATTGCCGTTCAACTTTGTGTTAATTAGAAGCAATTAAACTAGAATTTGGGTTGTCGAATTCATATATTTCGAATTTGGTTCGAATTCGGTAATGGAGTTTATAAATTTTATATTATATTATATTATATTATAAATTTTATATTAAACACTTAGAATATTCAATGTTTTCAATTCCAAAGCAATTGCCGTGTAACTTTGCATTAATTAGAAGCAATTAAACACTTAGAATATTCAATGTTTTCAATTCCAAAGCAATTGCCGTTCAACCATTGTATTAAAAAATTATTCAAGAAATTTACAGATTAAAGTTTCAAATTATTTCTATTGATCAAAAATTAGAGAGGGGTGATTGGAAAAAAAAAATTGGATGTTTGGTCTGAATTGATTTGCAAAAATTGCATTATATCTTACACTTAAAAGTTTAAAAAACAAAACAAAGAAATGATTATTGTAATTATAAAAAATAATAAAATAATTTTGTTAAAACATTTAACGAATCATAATCAAACTTGAAAGTGGATTTGATGGATAGCAATTTCCCATAACACAAAGGTAGTTAGAGAGCATGAGGTGAAAAACTCCCAAAGGAATAAGGTTACATTGGAAATTTTATAGTAGGAATTATTGCCTTTTTGAGAAGCATAATTACAGTATACCTGCAATTTTCGATTTCAAGGAACTTCACACTCAATTTCTACATAATCTTGGCCAGAAGTGATGATGGAGATCAATTTTCCGTTCCTACTAATTTTAGCTAAATGAATCTCAAGTAAATCCGATTCCAAATTATGGTTTCTGATTTAATTCCCAAAGTTAAACTTCCAATTAACAAATTATGGAGGAGATGAGTTTTAAGTTTCCAATGTTCAGGGAGATACAAACATGCAATGATTCACCGTCTAAATTAGAAAACATTTGCAATTCTATGCAAATAATGGTATGCAGGATATGTTCTAACATTTCAATTGAGACCATGTATGGTGTAAGGGCATGTGCTTGAATAAACACCATGATCTGCAATTCCGTAAATTTGAAACCATATTTGTCCCTTCAAATTTAGTTGCTGTATATAATAATCAAACGAACCAAAACTCACAAGCTTCAAGTAATTTCAGACCAACGAAATGTAGGCAAGTAATTGCAGCCAGTAGTAGAGCCTTAGCAATTGAAACATATAACAATAGGGCCAGCAAGCTTAGCAACTATAAAAGATACTAAATCAGATTATATTGGGACAAATCAACTTCAATCCCAAGTCCATCATCACGAACCCAACTAATTTCCTCATTTTCATTCTCAACAACAGGATTGCCAACATCACTTTGCAAATATGTCTCAACATCCATGGTTGTGCCCATGTTATATCCACCTCTTGCAGTGGTAGAGATAACAACTTGCCAATCCTTATCAGTTGGATCTTCCATATAAAAAACCTGTGATGCTTGTGAAGCGAGTATAAATGGCTCAACATGAGGCCTCACATTTGCAAAATTGACTACAGTAAACCCATCAACATCTTGTTTCATTCTCGAACCATTTGATATCCAATCACATTCGAATAACACCACCCGACGACCTCCGTAAATTAATTCAACAACATTTTCAAGACGCCGAAGTAAACTAGTTCACTCAAAACTGGATTTTGATCCCTTATACTTGCAAAACTGGATGTTGTTGCATTGACTGTAACACCACTATTCTGCGTTTTTCTTTTCTTCTCAACTTCGTTGGTGTGAAACCGAAATCCATTAACAACGTACTTGTCATGTTGGATTCCAACAACATCTGGACCTTTAGCAAGGAACCTCAAGTCTCTCAACACCGAAACATTTTGAGGAAGTTCTAACAAAAAAAAAAAAAAATGATGAAACTATATTTGAAGTCCTATAATTCAAATTGTACTTAATATTCAGAATTTTACTTACATGTTCAGCAAACCAACAAGCAAAATTTTCGCTGTGCAATCGCTCTTTTAGATGCTGTGGAACTTGAGGATGCCCTTCGTCTATCAATCTACGATGCTGCCTAGAAGTACACGAGTCAAAATTGTAATCATACATTGAATTCTACAATAAAATTTTAATGCATCAAGTTGTAGTTGAACTTACTCTATGTAAGGTGTGACAGCTTCACAGTTAAATAAAATATACTGATGTGCTTTACTCAAGATATGAGCATCAAAGACTGTTGGCTTGCCCCTCCCCAAAGGATGTCCTGATTCAGAGAATATATCTAAACCCTCTTCAATTTCCTTATGTACTTCTTCATTTCTGCTTGGACGATTGAATTTTGTCTCAACATAGTCCGCAAGATACAACGAGCAAAAGTTTATGCATTCTTCTGCCAAGTAGCCTTGAGCAATCGAACCTTCAGGCCTACTTTTATTTCGAACATAAGATTTTAATGTTCCTAGGTACCTAAAGTATCATCATTCCAAACTCTCTGTTTAGTTCCACAAATCAAAGAAAGAAAAAAAGTAATAAACATTTAAGGCATAATTAGAATTACAAGCAGTACCTCTCTACAGGATACATCCAACGATAATACACCGGGCCACCTAATTTCACTTCAGTTGCCAAATGAATAGTTAAATGCACCATGACATCGAAGAATGTTGGTGGAAAGCATTTCTCAAGATCGCAGAGTATAACGGCAATTTCACTTTCCAAACGAACCACATCTTGAGGACAAATAACTTTAGAACAAAACTGCCTGAAGTATCTACTCAATCGAATCAAAGGATAGCGCACTAATTTTGGCAAAGTCTTTCTCAAAGCTATAGGCATCAATTGCTGCATTAGGATATGATTATCATGACTTTTAAGCCCCGAAATTCTTGGTGGTTTTATTCGAACGCATCTTGAGACGTTAGCTTCATAACCATCTGGAACTTTCACTTTTTTTAGCACATTGCAAAACATAGTTTTCTGTTTTTTATCCATTGCAAAGGAAGATGGAGGTAAGTACACCTTTCTAGGTTCTGTCTCAAAGGGATGCAACTCTTTTCTTATTCCCATTTCTCTCAAATCACAGCGGGAATTATAATGGTCCTTTGCTTTATCCTCAATATCTAGCAATGTCCCCCAAATATTTTCACAAACATTATTCTCAATGTGCATGAAGTCAAGATTATGTCTTAAGACATTATCTTTCCAATATGGCAACTCAAAGAAAATACTCCTCTTTTTCCAATTAAAAGGCAGCTTCGGATTACCTTTCACAAGTTTTCCAAATTTAATTTGCAAGTCTCCCAATTCACTCACAATCATATCCCCAGTTTGCAAAGGTGGTCGCCTTCCATATTTTTCGGTGCCATCAAACAATTGGGCTTGCTTTCTAAATTTATGCTTACTATCTAAGAATCTACGATGACCCATATAGCAATGCTTGAAACTATGAGTCAACCGTCGTGCATGAGTGAACTTGTGACAAACAGTACAAGCATATTCACCTTTAGTGTTCCACCCAGATAACATTGCATATCCAGGGAAATCACTAATGGTCCACAACAGAGCTGCATGCAATTGAAAATTTTCTTTTTGGGATGCATCATAAGTTTGAATGCCAAAATCCCATAATTCGGTCAATTCTTTAACTAGAGGCTGTAGATAAACATCAATATTATTCCTAGGAGAGGATGGTCCGGGTATTAACAGGGACAACATGAAGTACGGTTGCTTCATACACATCCACGGAGGTAAGTTATATGGTATTAAAATCACAAGCCAAGTACTGTGTGTAGAACTCATGTTGTTGAATGGATTAAACCCGTCAGATGCCGACCCCAATCTAACATTTCGACAATCCTTAGCAAATTCTGGATGTAGATAGTCAAAAGTTTGCCAAGCTGGAGAATCAGCTGGATGTCTCATACAACCATCTTTTGTACGTTTTTCCTCATGCCATCTCATTTGAGATCCAATTTTAGAAGACATAAATAGTCTTTGTAATCTAGCTTTTAAATGGAAATGCCACAATACTTTTTGAGGGATTTTTCTTTTTTCACCAGTTGGATCATTTTCTGAAGCAACCCACCTAAGCTCGTTACATGTTTTGCATGAAGTTCTTTTTTCAGCACTACCCCAATAAAGAGAACAATCATTAGGACATGCATCGATCTTTTGATAACCCAACCCCAATGTATTCATCAATTTCTCAGCCTCATAGTAAGAAGAAGGCAAATTAGTCATGGCCTCCGGAAATGCTGCTCTCAACAGTTCAACAAACATATTAAAAATCTTGTTACTCATCTTACCAAGGCATTTTAGGTGAAGCAAACGAATAATGAAAGACAACTTCGAGAAATTTTTGCAACCACTGTACAAATCCTGTTGAGAATCATCAATCAATTTGTAAAATTTTTCAGCCTCTAAAACAGGAAAGTCCCCTTCTCTATTCAATTCATTTGTTCCATGTGGTATCCCAAATACATCATGGACCAAGTCTTGCATGTCATTAGTCCTATTTGAAACCCCAATTGATGTATTTTCAGAATTAGATGTGGCTTCATAGTAGTTTGAAAGTTCTCCATGTGCTATCCAATTATTATAACCCTTGATAAAGCCTACCACTTTCAAATGATCATATGCTTCCATTTTAGTCACACAAACACCCATGCCGCAATCTTTGCAAAGACACAAAATCAGTCCGTCACAACTTGATCTAGAAAATGCAAAGTTTAGAAACATTTGAAGTCCTGCCTCATACTTTTCACTTGTTCTTGGAAAATCCATCCAACTTTTATCCATACTTTGAATATAAATAAATGTCCTCCAACAAGCTTCCAAGAGCATGAAAACAACAACTACACATTAGTACTTAGAAAACTAGACAAATCCCATAAAATCATTGAGAATAAGAAGCGCCCTAATTTTTTAAACTTAGGCCATGGCTTACAAGTCCCTAATTTCAAGTTCAAGAATTTACAGTCTACTAAATAAAGCAGCCCAGCAAATAAAGGAAATCAACAAAATGCAAAATTTCTCAACAATTTGTAAAAATAGAATTTCCAAGCAAGCGGATAGAAATTTTATTTACCTAATACCAGAACAAAGCCCTTCGTACCAACTCTTACACTCGCGTCTTCGCAAAATTCCTAACTTCAATTTGAAATGTCAAAGGTTAAACAAACACATGAGCGTGAAGACTAAAGGTGAAATTCAAGAATCTTACTAAATTTCCATCAAAGTATACATAGATCTCTGGTGTGTAGTGATTAATTTTATAAGTCCTCTCTTTAGAAAGGCATGCAACTTACGGCATAGGTAATTGGAAAAAAATGATTGACAGAAAAAGCATAGGTTTATGACACGGTTAGACCAGCAGATATTTATGAAGAAAAAGCATTCACCACAGAGAGACAGTGAAATGTGAAAGAAAGAAGAGAATCTATCTAGCTTTTTATTTTATACTCATAATCTTTTTTTGGTCCCAGGATTCTTTTAAGTTGCTATGACTGTTCAGCTAATTGATCTAGAAACAGGACTAAATTGAGAAAAAAAAAACAGAACCCGTAAGGGTGCTATGTCATCCTGAACTGGGAGGGGTGGAAGTTCGACAAGAAAATGGATAGGGGAAGAAAAAAAAAGAAAAAAGACTAAAAAATACAATACAGTTTTACACGAAATCCTGCTATTTTCTTGTCTGGCAAATTCAATGCCTACGCGCCATCACAATTAAAAGTTCGTTGGGGTAGTTGCACTCCTTCACCTCCTTTTCCCCTGTAAATCCCTCTCTTTCCCTACCTTTCCAAAGCATCCAAAGTTTCATTCTTCTCCAAAAGTTTCTTCTTGATTCAATCTTTCGAGTATTTCCTTCAATCCATCTTTCAAACTTTAGTTTTGCTAGCTGGGTATACCACATTTTGGCCAAATTAGTAGCTGGGATTTGTCCAGTTATTCTTGATATATAGTAACTTGTAAGTTAGGTTGCAATGGGGGATGAAAATAAGGTGAACCAAGACACAGGGAGAATTTCAGTTGAGGGTGAGAATAGGAGGAAAAATAATAATCTTCCTAATTTTCTCTTATCTGTTAGGCTAAAAAAAAACAGAACCCGTAAGGGTGCTATGTCATCTATGACCAATGTGCAGTTCAACAAGAAGTCCATTAATTAAGTCCTTAAATATTAATTTTCATCAACCTATTTCTTAAACTTTTGCACTTGTCTTGCAAAAAGGTCATTCCAGTCACCCCATTGCTATTTTGATCTTCATCAAAGAGCTTCCAAGTCGATTTCTATTCATAGCCTAAACAGAGCTTCAATTACAACTAAGTTTCAAATATTAACATTAAAAGAGATTCACAGAAAAAAATGAAAAACAGGGGGGAATTGACATTTTATCGAACAGGTTATGGGCAACAGCTTCATTGTGTTTACCACTTCAATTTTGGAACAAGATATGCGCACCTGAAGTATCTTCCCGCTTTCCCAATGTAGAGCTCCGTTCTTCAGCTTTTACTCCCTGCCTGCCCTTCCAGATGTCTTAGCCGAGGGATTTAAAGTTGAGGTTAGAAAAGATGAAGATGGTTGTTTGCGGAGATAGCTTCGATTGCTACCAACATTCTGGACTGGCCGAGATAGCTTGTATGTTGAGAGGTGAGAGAGATGAGAAGAAGAAAATTTTCACCAAGTCCTTTTGCCGGCAAAATGAAACTTCACAGTACTTCAGCAAGTTTTTTGGAGCCAAAATAAAACGATGTCGTTTTCGGTGTTTTGTCGACTTTTTTTTTTTGGTTCATCTCACAGTTTCCAGAGTGTCATCATAGGTAGCCTAAAGGCACATTATTATTTGAATATCATGATAAAATAAAAAAATTATAGTACATATTATTGAATTTATTAATAAGTGTCATGATATGTTTACTGTAGTGGCACAAACCAGCAAGTGTCCTTATAGGCATGTCAGGAAAGATCATTTTTGTTGTAGTGATCTGTAGGATGCCTTTATACATTGCATGCATCATTGTTTGATTGAAGGGGAAGCTCCAAGAAATTTGAGAGCCTAGTGAGATTTGTTAGTTGCCGCGAGTTAGAGAAAAAACTATGGCTTGGTCTTATTGTTGAGATTTGATTAATAAAATTTTTAAGTATTTGTTGAATTTAATTATTTTTCTCTTTTCACATATTTCTTTATGTGTTAAAAATCGCTTCTGCTGTGTGAAATTTTTTTATTCCAATAAGTAGTATCAGATTCATAGGTTTTTATGTTAGGTGTTCGTCAAGTTAGAATAACAAGGAGATGCTAACAGGATTTTGAAGTGTGAATTTTTTTTTTTTAAGAGTTAGAGTACTCAAACATCGGATACAATTTGAGATTGCTTTTCAGACGCGAGCTTCCAACTCACATTACGAAACTTATTAGTCTAGTTTTCCTTTTTCTAGAATTTCTTTTCCTATCAGAATTTGGCTATTATTTTTTATTGCTATAAAAGTAGGGAACAAATTAGAAGTAGGGTTTGGCTAATTCTCTTTTTTCTCTAGCTATCCTTCGACTCTCCGTTTCTCTCTCGGAACGTGATTTCTGCAATTTTCATCTTTTTGCTGGGGTCATCTGCATCAGGAGCAATTAGAGCCCTTTTCCAGTCAAAGGATAACTTGAGAATTTGGTTTTACAGACAACTATGAGATCGAATTTATTTTAATTGTTTCTTCCAATTCATTGGTATTTGTATGCTTCCTAATTTCACTGCTTATCATTATTGTATTGTTTGAATATCAAGGGCTCGATATTTAAATTAACCTAATAATCTACTACCAATTAAAATAGTTGAATCCATAATTTTTTGACTATTTTAAACCTTGTGATGAGTGGCATGATTAGGTCTGTGTCAGGAAGACATACGATCAAATCTAAATAAACCCTCATAACATTTTTGTTGGTTAAAACTGGACTTTTTTAATTTTTAATGCAATTGAGAGATTGAATCCTATGGTCATACTTACGGTTATCTTTTGATTAAGGAAGTAGTTCACAATTGTACCTTGACTACTAATATAATAAGGAAAAGTTGGCTGTCAGGGCCTATTTTATCAATGAATGATTGAATTTAGTCTTGCATCAATTGTTTCTCCTTTGACTAGAACTTTTATTTTAATTGTGTGTTTCAATTCATTTGTATTTGTATGTTTCTGATTTCACTCCTTATGATTATTATATTGTTTTGAATATCAAGGGTCTGATATTTAAATTAACCTAATAATCTACTACCAATTAAAATAGTTGAATCCATAACCGTTTGACTATTTTAATCCTTGTGATGACTGGCATTATTAGATTTGTATCAAGGAGACATACAATATAATCTAAATAAACTCTCGTAATATTTTTGTTGGTTAGAACTAAACTTTTCTAATTTTTAATGCAATTGGAAGATTGAATCCTATGATCATACCTAGGGTTATCTTTGGATTAGAAAATTAGTTAACAATCATACCTTGATTACTGATACAGTAAGGAAAGTTCACTGTCAGAGCTTGTTGATAACTATAACTAGTTTATCAATGAATGTTTGAATTTATTCATGCATCAAGGATCAATTGAGTGAAGCATTTCTAAAAGTTACTCCTTTGACTAGAGCTATGCTTATTATAGATTTAATTTTAGTTTAATTCCATTTAATTACTTATATGTGAATTAATTGTTTATTTTTACTTTTCAAAAACCCTCCATTAACTCTTGATCTAAAAGAAATAGATTTTCTGAATCCTTATGGAGACGACCCTGCTCACCGCTACATATAATTAATATTTTCTCGAGTAAGTTTTTTTATCATTAACCAAATTCGACACATGTCATTACAAATCAAATTTTTTTCTCATTTATAATTTGTCTGTACATTAGAAAACCACAGTTAACATTCATATATGCATCTATCATCTAATAATTGCTAAAGTAACCAGAAACTCATGTGTGACTAATACATTAAATTTTTTTCCAATAATATACAAGTATTGTACGAGTGAACTTTAAATGGATTGTATGCACAGTTCATGAGAAGGTATTGTGAAATTGTTCCTCGTATCTTTTTTATTGGCTTAAAAAAAAAAAAAAAAGAGCTGACTTGTTTTTGTGAATGTTGATTTATGTTTCATGTTCGAGAGGAACAAGAAGTGGATTAGAGTTGGACGGTTACTCAAGCAACCATTGCTTCCGGTAAGCAAGAATGAAAAGAAAGAAAAGGGAAATGGAAGTGGGAAGGACGCCGATGAACAATGCACAAGTGGCAATTTTGGGACCACTCACCAGCCAATCACAATTGGCCACATCACCCAAACAACCGCCCTTGCATTCCCAAAGGGAAAACAGGGGAGAAAAAGTCGCATGGCGTTCGGTAAGAGGTTTTCGAAGCGGAGAATTGAAATAAACTATATAATTTTTGTTTGAATTACTACTATCCTAATTGAAATTTTAGAATTATATCTAAAAATTTAGAATTCTCCAATTCCCTAGTAACTTGGAAGGTTTTGAACGAAACCCAAGTCTGATTCCCCTTTAGAAACGAAGCTCGTCCTGTCACCCGTTAAAAAAATTAATATATAATTAGATACATATATAATTATATATAATATATATATTACAATTATATATTTTATTATAATATTAGTGTAATTATATAATAACTACTTTAGTCATGTTGGCACTGGTTATTTTTGACTTTTGTTTAAGTGTTATATTGCTGGGATTTTTCTAAAGCCTCCACGTGAAACACTTTTTTGTTTTGTTCACCTGTTTTTAGTTGGTTTTAGCTTTTTGAGATGTACACGAGGAAGTTTATACCTAAAACTGATGCTAAAAGAATCACAAGCAATTGCCTTTGTCCTTGAGTATTGAAAAGAAAAAATGGTGTTCGGCACTAACTGTTTTTTAACTCAGAATAAGTTAACATTATAGTTAAAAGGAATAAAAACACCGTGGACATTTTTAAGCTTGATTTACTTGAAAGAAATCTAGAATTCATGCTAAGCAGCGAGTACATGTCCAGATCTTGTTCTTGAGCACAAGTTCTTTAGTTTCTGGAAAGATTTCGCACATGCATTGATTGCTTAGTTCTCCCAAAATTATGGTCGTCAAAAGTAAGTCATTGCATGCCTCTTGAATATCCTACGTGAGTTTATACATGGTAGAGATATTACCAGAAAAGTATGGCTGTCATGGTCTCTAGGCTCTTACTTCAATCTAAGTTTCCTGCCAAAGAAAAAAGATGTAGCTATCTGATTATTGGGTAAGTGGCAAAAGCATAAGTCTACCAGATCTGGTACACAATAAGCATCATCTTCATATATATAGGCTGATATTTCTGATTTATATCATATGCTAAATAGCCTATCCAAATATTTCCTTATGGATGGCAAATTTAAAACATGTCCATGGGCCAATGACACATTGTCCAAAATGATGGAACTATTATACAGGTGTAGACAAACATCTACATTTTTATTGGATGTCTGCGGGTACAACTTATAACAAGTTATTAGATTTCATAGATTCTATCCTAAGCTTGTATATTCCAGCCTTGCTTGTCAATTATATCCTTTATGGAAATGGAAAACCAATTAGAGTGTGGTTCTGTTATATTCTATTAACTGATATCGTCTCCTGGAATTTCCGAATGATGCTCCGTGTGAGAACCAGTATGTTCATCTATAGCTTAAAGTAGCCATATATTGACTGTCATACATGTCTAAGCATTTCTGATTCCTTAATTTAGGTTGAAAACTAGGCTAGAAAACAATCTAAGCCTCTAAATTCTATCTTATTTTACTCCATTATTCCTTGACAAGAAGGTCCTTTAAACCCCTCTCTTGCTTATATCCTTTTATTTAACTTTGCAAGTTTTTTCTTACACCGGTTTTCTACCTTCCTATGAAAGGATGTCCCTTCTTTATGAGGTTGACATTGAAAAGAGATCTTTTGTAATCATTAAATATCTTGGAAGTATGACAAATCAAATTGCTGAGCCTGTTTTGAGAAAGTATAGATTCTTTATCTGATTCAATTACATGTTGCATTTGTATGTACATAACCGATCTTTGGAGTCTATGACTAGGATAAGTTAGGTCCAGGACTGACCTTTCCCGTCTTCTGCTGGGTATCCTTATAGGAATTTACTTGATGTAATAATAATTGTAACGCTACAATTGAGATTTATTCTGAAACTCCTGAACTAGTTCCACCAAAATTGTCTTCCCATCAGGTCTATCGTGGACCTTATTCAACACTTCTGTTTTAGTATTTTATTCCCATTGATAAGTGACTAATTTACGTAATAATTGTATGACATTTTATATTATTTTTAGTCACTTTGGTTATATTATTGGAAGAATATGAATCATTTTGGCTATAATTGGTGAATAAATGTTTTTAAGTGATTAAATGAGGTTTTTATCACTTTTTACTTGGATTTTGTGTATTTTGACAGTTTTGACACATTTTCGTACTTCGGCTATAACTTGAGTTACAATGATCGGATTGGGATGATTCTTGAACCCATTTGAAGATAAGAGATAGATCTACAACTTTGGTGAAGACATCTAAATCCAGTTTGAAGGTTCTCCAGGTCAAAATGCCGAATTACAATAGCAAATTTCTACTGGTCGAAGCTGGAACAGGGCAATGAGCAGGTAAGGGTATTTCGATCATTTCTCAGCCTACACAGATCCAAATGAGGTGATTCTTGATGCATTGGAAAGCTAACTCAAAGGGCTACAAGTTTTATGTTTTGATCAAGAGCTAAATCAGCTTTTATCATCAAGAAAAATTGCAGTTGAAATTGAGTCAAAATCGGAGCAGATCTGGAAATTGAACCAGAAGTGACCAAATGGTCACTGTATCAATCCGGCCGGAATTTGGCCGGATTTAAGGCCGGATTTCTGGCCGGATTGCGGTCAGAAAAGGCTGCTCTGTACGCGTAAAACTCAATTTCACTCCCACCAACTCACATGTGATGCTATACATGTGAGAAACATTCCCAGCTGTAAAAGGGAGATGTAATCCTCATTTCTTGACCACCTTTCATCATTAAAGAGCCAAATTCATTGCAAGAAGAATGGAATGGGGGGGGATCCAACAATAGAATAGAGAGACATACGGGAGAAGCTTGAAGTTGCAGAAATGTAGCTCTTTCATCTCCCTAGTATTAGTTTAGCTTAGTATAGAGTAGTATAGTTTGTCTATTCTTGTTTATTATCTAGATTAGGATGAAGATGGAGGATGAAGAAGGAAAGGAAGAAAGCTCATGTGACAAGGGTTGTATTCCTTCCAAACTCTTTATCTTTTGTACTTGATTCCAAGTTTA